>NW_022589780.1:1364324-1414438 GCF_004348235.1 Phoca vitulina | reverse complement strand
AGCGGGCCGCAGGGGTGTTTGACAGAGGGGTGGGCGTGTGTGGGAGCCGGGTGTGTGTGTGTGTGTGTGTGTGTGTAGGAGCGGGTCGCAGGGGTGTTTGACGGAGGGGTGGGCGTGTGTGGGAGCCAGGCCGAAAGGACGCAGGGGTGCAGGATGTGCGAGCGTGTAGGAGGGATGACGTGAAGGGGAAGAGGGCGGGCGAGGACTGTCTGGGAGGAGCCCGGGCCGTAGCGGCTGGGTGGCCGGAAGCCGGAGGGGGGCGCCACGGGCACTTCGCACTCGCGCGCGCAGGGGACCGCAGCCGGGGAGGGGCGTGGCGGCTGGGAGCCTGTGGCGGCCCCGGCCCCTCAAGCGAGGGGGCGCCTCGCGAGCTAAGGCGCGCGCCTGGCCGGCTCCCTCGGCGTGCCCGCGCCCGCTCCGAATTCAAGCTGGTCCGGCCGGGGGCTAAGCTCAGAGCCCACGGAACTTCCCAGCCCGGCGTCGGCGACGAGGAGCGACCCGCAATAAAACAGCACGCAGGGCTGTGCCTGCATGCTCGCTTGCTTGCAGCGGATGCCTACTACTTGCGACAGGCAGCAGCCTGCAAAACTGAGTCTGTGGAATCGGTTGCCAGGGTCGGCGACCAGCGGCTTCCGGAAGTCCTTTGCCGCTTTGGTAACAATGGAGCGACGGGACCAATACGGCGCTCCTTCCGGTTTCGTTCCCGCTCGCCGCGCTCTTCTTTACCAAGTTTGCCTTTGACCCCGGAAGTGAGGTCTTCCGCCTTCCTCCCTCCCCCAAGATGGCAACAGCTGAAGACGAGTTACTGCTGCCGCGGCTCCCCGAGCTGTTCGAAACCAGCAAACAGCTTCTAGACGACGTGGAAGTAGCGACTGAACCCACCGGTTCCCGAGCGATCCAGGAAAAGGTGGTCAAGGGACTAGACCTCCTTAAGAAGGCTGCCGAAATGTTATCGCAGCTCGAATTGTTCAGGTAATGGGGGACAGGGTACTAACGGTTGAGAATGGAGGTAATAATGGTTACCAGGGGTGGAGCCATTGAGCCTGGGTGGAGGAGACCCTTTCAGAAGGCCTAGGAACCTTTTATTCCTACCTCCCACTGCGATCTTATGTACATTGTTTACATTCTCCACCTGCCTTCGAGATGGTTGATATCCCACGTCTGTGCTCCCTAGTGTTGGCTGTTTGCATAGGCACTGGGTGTGAGCGGCCAGCCACTTTCATTCCTCCCGCCTTCTCCCTCCACACACCCACCTCAGCCCTCCCCTCCCCTCCCCCAGGAAGCAAGGGCGAATGCCCGTCCAGGCTTCACAGCCTCCTTTTTGCTCTTTCCAGCCGAAATGAAGATTTGGAAGAGATTGCTTCCACCGACCTGAAGTACCTGATGGTGCCAGCATTTCAAGGAGCGCTCACCATGAAACAAGTCAACCCCAGCAAGCGTCTAGATCATTTGCAGTGGGCTCGAGAACACTTTTTAAACTACTTAATTCAGTGCCAGTACTATCATGTGGCAGAGTTTGAGCTGCCCAAAGCCAAGAACAACTCAACTGATAACACTGCTAGTTCCTCCATGGCCTATCCTAGCCTCGCTGATATGGCATCTCAAAGACAGGCTAAAATAGAGAGGTGGGTCAATAGCTATAATTTGAGGACTGCCCAATGGCAGTGCTGTTGGGGCGGGGGGCATGTTTTGGGGGGCGGGGAGGGGAACAGTGGTGTCTGTCACTCTTTTGGTTCCTATTGAGCATTAGGACCTGATGAGAGTCAACTCTCTTGAGTTTTTCAAGAAGCCCCTGCTTTTGTTGAGACGGTCATACCTAACCTTCAGACCCCTGCTACCCTGTGGTTGCCAACAACAGAATGTAGGTTAGCATAGTGTCTCCCCGTTTTTTCCCACATCACAGCATAGCATTATTCATATGTACAGTGGGGTAGATATCTCAGAACGGCACGACATCTTGTAGCTATAATCCATTGATCATCCCCTGAGTGAGAAGTTTTGTTCAAACAGAGTAATGGATCAGGTGTGTAACATCCTGAACTAATCTTAGTCCTAGCACAGCTCCATCGTGTGACCTTGAACAAGTTGCTTACTCTCAGTCTTAAAAAAACATGGAATGAGTGCTCACAGTGTCTAGGAGCTACTGTAGGCACTGGAGATACAAACTGAGTGGGGGAGCTCAAATAAGTATGGGTGGTCTCCACCTTGGAGGAGGATATAGTCTGGTGAGGAAAAGAGGTATAGAAGCAAAGTAGCAATATAAAATGATATGATAGAGAAATGCACGGGTACTGTGAGAGCAGACAGAAAGGAAACCTGACCAAAGAGGGAGCAGGAGAGAGGAGAAGGCTCCCTGGAATAGATGGCTCCCGTGGCGAGTTGTTTAAGGATGAATAGGAATATTATTTGGAGGAAGAGGAAAGGAGGGCATTAGCCAGCAGAGCTAGTAGTGTTAGTGAAGCCACAGGGGCATTGAAGAGCACAGTGCTGGGGTGGGGAAACAAGCGATTAGATGATGCTGGAACATGAAGGGGGGTGGGTGGAGAAGGGGAAGGAATGATGCTGAAGAATGTTGTGGGGTCCGGACCAAGGAGAGCTTGGGATGTGAGGAAGGTGAAGGAACAGCCCTCCTGCTAAGAACTTGGGGAGGGATTTGAATCCCAGTTCCACCATTTAATCGCTCTCACTTTGGGTAAGTTGCTTAATCTCTTGGTGCCTTAATTTCCCCGGCTGTAAAAATTGGATAATAATAGGTCTTTCTTCATAAAGTAGTTTTGAAGATGAAAAAAGAAATACGCAAAAAGCACTTAGCACAGTGGCGGATGCAGTAAGTACTCAAAGTCAGCTATTGTTCTGTCTTCGCTGCTGACTACAGGTTGTGGAGGCAGAGGCCTGGGTTTGAGACCCAGCTTTACGTATAAGCCAGTGGACTTTGGGCAACTCATTTAGCCTCTCTGAGCCTCAGGATTCCTCGTGTGAAATCACGTGCAAGTAATAAGGGTACCTGTCTTGTAGGATTAAGAAACATAAAAAAGAGCACATAAAACAGCACAGCATCTGGCGCATAGTTAATACTATATGAATGTCATTTACTAGTAGGCCATGCTAAAGAACCTAAACTTTGGTTGGTGACTGGGTTCCACTGGAGGTTTTTGGTTTTGGGGTTTTGTAAAGAGAAGCGTTGTCATGTTTGCATTTTGACTAGCGCACAGTGACAGCAGTTAGGAAGCAGTGTGACGGAGTTAGGTCACAAGTGATGAGGCCTCACTACGGCAATGGCAGAAGAGATGAGGGGGATATATTTATTTAGAAGGGTTGAATCTGCAGAAAACCTGGTGATCAGTTAGTTCTGGGAGGTGGGGTAGACGGAGGCAACAAGGAAGATGTCCATGTGTCTGTCATAGGCGCATGGCTTGTGGAACTCATTAAGATGGGGAATAGAAGAGGAAGAACAAATCGGGATAGGAGAGCATATGAATTCAGTATTGAGCCATGTTGCATTTAAGGTGTCCAGGAGTCATCCACGTAGATGGATCTGGTAGTGTGTGGCTCAGGGGAGAGGTCTGGGCTAAAGAGCCGAAAATCGATTCATTCATATGGCAAATATGTATTGAGCCTTTCTTGTGGGCCAGGAACTGTTCTAAGTAATGGAGAACCAGATGAAATCCATGCCCTCATGAAGCTTTTATTTTGGTGGAGGAGACAGACAATAAGCTGGTAAATAATAATGGAATTTCAGGTGGTAATGGTCTGTAAAAGAATAATGAAGTATGGTTCAGGGTTAGTTTGTGACAGTGAATAATTTTTGAGGAAATGGGATAGGGTGATAGGAAGTGGAATTCAGCATCCTGTCTTTTGTAAGAAGATGGGAGCAGCCCACTGGCGTGTAACAGGTAGTTTAAACAGTGAGTTTGGTATCCAGATAATTATAGTACACCCCAAAAGAGGACTGTAAATGCCATAGAGATACAGGGTTGTAGAGAAAGACCAGGGAGTGAGCAGGAGGGATGAGGACGAGGTTTCAGCATGTAATGCATGTGAGATGAGCCTTGAATTGTGCTTAAAAACAGAAATCACAGATTTTCCTGAATGTAAAAGTAATAATAGTCATTGTAGAAAGTTGGAAAAACAGTATTTTTTTAATTAAAAAGGCCTCAGTCCTAGCACTCGGAGATGATCTTTGTTAACCTCCTGGTGTATTTCCTTCCAGATACATAGTTATTATAGTTAATAAGTTGGGAATAATACTGTATATATATAGTTTTTTTATCCTTTTCAAACCTAACATTATATTGTGAACATTTCCCCATGTCTCTTGAAACCATGCTATTTAATGGTTGCATAATTTTCCATCCCATAGTTGTACCATCATTATTCAGACTAATCTTTTACTGTCAAATACTTAGACTATGTATAGGTTGGGGTCTTCTTTTATTTGTTTTTGTTTTTGCTCTTCTAAGTAGTATTATGAACAGACATCTTTAACTGCATCTGTCACTGTTTCCGTAGGATAGATTTCTAGAAGGACCAGTGACTAGATCAAAGGGTTTGAATATTTTAAGACTCTTGATGGTAGCAACATTGCTATCCACAACAACAGAGTTTTAGAATATATCCCACTGCCCTGGTCTTAGATGTTAACACTTAGAAAAGCCAATTGGGAAAACCAAAAAAGGTATCTCATTGTTTTTATTTGCATTTCTTTGGCTAGAAAGCTTGGTCTTTGAACATTTTTTTTTTAAATGTCTGCCAGACAAGATAATAGTGTTATCTTTATGCTAATGGATCCCACATTTACATCACTAGCCCAGACCTTTCCTGACCCTCAGACTCATCCTTCCAACACCCTGCATGGATGTTTCACAGACGTCTCAAACTTAACATGGCCTAAATTGAACCCTTGGCTTTTTAACCCCCAGTGTGCCCCCACACCCAGGTCTTCACCATCTCAGTGAGTGGCACCACCATTCACCAAGGTGTTTAAGCCGGAAGCTAGGAGTCAGCCTCGGTTCCTCCCTTCTGACTCTCCACATCCGGTCCACCAGCAAGGCCTGCCAGTTCTAGCTACAGAATGAATCTGATGTCCTGTTTCTCTGGACCTCCACTGTCCTACCTCAGTGTGGGCCACTAGCACTTCACCTGGGAGAGCCAGACCACCAACTCCAAGGCCCTGCACAATCTGGCACCTGCTTCTCTTCAGTCTTACCTTGTTCACTAGATTCTAGCCACAGTTGCCTTCTTTCAGTCCTTTGTACAGACGCAGCTCCCTCCTTCTACAGTCTTGGTACATGTTCTCTTTGCATGAAGTGCTCTTCATTTTTCTGTCTTCCTGGGCTTTGTCTCTCTCCTCTCCTGGAATGTATACTCCTTGAGGGCAGGAGCTGTTTCTGTCTTGTTCACTGTGGTATGCCTAGCACAGGGCCTGGCACATAGGAGGTGCTTGAGAATCATTTATTGTTGACAAGCAGGAGGAATAACGCGCCACAGCCCACGGCAGGGTAACTTGAGGTATGTACAGGGCATGCAGAGGAGTCGTTTGGCAGAAGCAGAGAGTACTATGGTCAGAGGTCTGCAGAAGGAGGTGATGTGTGTAGAATCCTGAAAGGGAAGAGAGAGGCAGAAAGACAAATTACCATGTCATAATAGTACTTCAGCTGGGAAAAGAGATAAAAATGAAGTGACAGCTGTCAAAGATATTGCTTTTGCAAGAAGCATTGATATGATTAGAAAACGCATTGTTGAGATCCTTTATGATTTTCTGTAAGTCCTTCCTCCTCCCCCACGTCACGACTTTACGTACTGAGGCCATCCTACATAAAGCACCTAAATGGTATATCCTCTCTCAAAACCCATTTCTTTTTTGGGGGGGGGGATCATTTTGTTAAGCACCATACATTACATCGTTAGTGTTTGATGTAGTGTTCCATGATTCATTGTTTGCATATAACACCCAGTGCTCCATGCAGAACGTGCCCTCCTTAATACCCATCACCAGGCTAACCCATCCCCCCGACCCCCTCCCCTCTAGAACCCTCAGTTTGTTTTTCAGAGTCCATAGTCTCTCATGGTTCGTCTCCCCCTCCGATTTCCCTCCCTTCATTCTTCCCCTCCTGCTATCTTCTTCCTTTTTTTTTTTTTTTTTAACATACAATGTACTATTTGTTTCAGGGGTACAGGTCTGTGATTCATCAGTCTTACACAATTCACAGCGCTCACCATAGCACATACCCTCCCCAATGTCTATCACCCAGCCACCCCATCCCTCCCACCCCCCACCACTCCAGCAACCCTGAGTTTGTTTCCTGAGATTAAGAATTCTTCATATCAGTGAGGTCATATGATACATGTCTTTCTCTGATTGACTTATTTCGCTCAGCATAATACCCTCCAGTTCCATCCACGTCGTTGCAAATGGCAAGGTCTCATTCCTTTTGATGGCTGCATAATACTCCATTGTATATATATACACCACCTCTTCTTTATCCATTCATCTGTCGATGGACATCTTCTTCACATATCCTCTCTACTCTGATTCCCATCTATGAGAGCGTGAGTGTGTTGGAGTAACTGCACCTCCATTCTTGTGACAGAAACAGAGAAGTAGAAGCTGGGTAAGCAATGAGTCTGGTGTTCTACTTACTGAACTTAGATTCTGAAGTCACAATTGGGTACATATCCATAGACAGATGGAAATGTAACTAAAACTTAGGAGACTGTTGGCTAGTGCTAAATCTTTAGGAGCTTTGGTGGATATGGATTGCTGAGGAAAAATATGTAGAGAAAAAAAAGCCAAGGATAAAATCTTGGGGCAAGTTAAGGGAGAAGAAAGAGGAAGGAAAGAGCAATCAGAGGTCAGAGACTCAACAAGGTGCTTATAAAAGCCTGGAGAAGAGAGACAGCAAATGTCTTGTACTCTTTGAAATTTCTCCCTGTCAAGCCCTCTCCAAGATACGGTAGCACTTAGTTTGTGTTACTTATCACAGTGTAACTGTCATTCTCTAGACTAAAGGTCAGAGACCTGGACTCATTGCATCTTTAGTATCCTAATTGTATCATTGTATCTTGGGACCCAGCCCAGTAAGTGGATCATGGTAGGTACTTGAAGCATCTTGGGAGGACCAGGTAGTGTTCATCAGAAAAATGGAAGCAATATGGTGTTGCACATAAAGCCTGGACTTTGCAGTCAGATGGACCTGGAGTGGCCAATCCTGTTTCCTCCACTTAATAGATATGGGGCATCGCCTAGCCCTTCCTGGCCTCCTTCTTCCCATCCCCTGACAGTATCTGCATTCTGTTGCTGCGTATGAAGTACTTTCATGTGTATTGTTCCATTTGATCCTCTTAACCCCAGGAAGCAGATCTTCTTATCTCTATTTTAGACCTAAGGAAATGGGTTATGAGAATTTTACTTCTCCAAAGTTACACACCTCACAAGCGTCCAGGCTAGGATTTAAACTCGGGTCTTCAAATTCCCAGTTCTCTCCACTATAGCACAGAAAAGAGAAGAGTGGTCATTTGAAAGGATAGAACATGGATTGAGGGAAGGTGTTCTCTAGGATAGGGGAAAGGCACCAGTAGAGTGAAAAGTTGTAACTGCTTGCTGATGGCCCGATGATTGACAGAGTGAGGCCTGGCAAGATGTGGGTAGGGACAGGATCGATAGCAAAAGTGGAATGGTAAAGACCTTGCCCTGGTAAAGACAGCGTTAGCTCCTTAAAGACGAGGAAGGGTGAAACTACAGAGATTTTAAGGTAAAGAGGGACATTGAATTCTCTTGTCGGTTGGCCATCTGGTGAGTGTGATGGTGGCGTGGAATCCACAAAAGATGAACAGAAGGAGAGCTGAGCACGAGTGACCGACCGCTCGGCCAAAGTTTGATCATTTGAATCTGTTGTTGACTCATTTGACACAAATTTATAATTCGTTAGCTCTCTGCAGCAGCTTGAGAACAGAAAAAGGGAATGGGGAAAGTTGTCCAGAGTCAGAAGGGTGACAGGCGTTGGGGATTCTTTTTTTTTTTTTTTTTTAAAGATTTTATTTATTTGACAGAGAGAGACACAGCGAGAGAGGAAACACAAGCAGGGGGAGTGGGAGAGGGAGAAGCAGGCTTCCCGCGGAGCAGGGAGCCCGATGCGGGGCTCGATCCCAGGACCCTGGGATCATGACCCGAGCTGAAGGCAGACGCCCAACGACTGAGCTACCCAGGCGCCCCGGCGTTGGGGATTCTAAGGTGGTAGGGAGTGTTTTCATGTAATGGCTCACCATGGGAAATCGAGAACAGTAATGAAAGGTCTAGGACAGTGGTTTTCAATCTGTTCCTTGGAGCTCTAAGAATCCACCCCAATGCCTGGGTAGGGGCGATGTTGGGAGCCCTCTGATTTAACCAAGGTGGATTTTGACCTGTTTATTACTTATGGGAGTTCCAAATAAGTTCTCATTAAGAAGAAAGGGTTCTTCGGCTAAGACCAAAAGGTTTAAAAAACACTGGCCTAAAAAAAAGCAGGAGTGGAGGAGCTAAAGTTTCAAAGATGACAGGAGCGAGGAAGTGAAGAAGCAGTCCATGAATGGGGTTAGACCGCAAGCGTGCAGAGAATGGGAAAGGAAGCACAAGAACCTTATTCAAAGGACCGGTAGACTGACCCAGAATTTACCTTGGATTTTATACACTCTAAGGCCCTGGTAGGGTTTCTTTCCTGCTGTAGGTACAGCCAGGAAAGAGGGCTGGGATAGGAGTGGGACCAGAATTAAACGTTCTCAAGTGATATCTATAATACCATTTGTGAGCTAGGAGTTTATCTTTGTGGTGTTTTGCTCAGAGGCTACTGATGATGGTGTTGTGACGGTTATTTGTAACACCATATAAACTGTTTCACGTGTTGGGTCAAAGGATCAGAAGAGCCTAAAAAGTTGGTATAATAAAGAATGTCTCCAGAGCAGTGGTTCTTGACTTTTCATGGGTCATAGACCTTGTTGGTAATCTGATAAAAACTACAGACCTCTCCCAGGCCAAAAAAAAAGTAGAATTCTGCATAAAATTTCAGGGAATTCAAGGCCCCCCTCCCCCCAGACTCTATCCGTGGACCTCAGGTTAAGAACTCCAGATTCGGGGGCGCCTGGGTGGCTCAGCCGGATAAGCGTCTGCCTTCGGCTCAGGTCATGATCCCGGGGTTCTGGGTTCGAGCATCACGTCGGGCTCCCTGCTCGGCGGGGAGTCTGCCTCTCCCTCTCCCTCTGCCTGCAGCTCCCTCTCCCTCTGCCTGCAGCTCCCCCTGCTTGTGCTCTCTGTCAAATAAATAAATAAAATCTTAAAAACAAAAAAAAAAACTCCAGATTCCGGTGAACACCTGCAGAGGAGCATCTGATTCTGGAGATCTAGAGTGGGGTTCCAGTCATAGGTATTTCAAAAGACTTCTCTTGGAAATTGTGGAACTTTTCCTTGACTCCTCTCTCTCTCTCTCAAGCCCTTACATCCAATACATCTGTTTTATATTTTAAATACATCCACATCTCCCCACCTCCCTATTTCAAGTCACTGTCTCTCATCTAGATTGTAGCAGTATCCTCTTAATTGATTTCTCCGCTTCCATCCTTGCCTCCCTCCCCCCCCACAGTCTGCACTCCACACAACAGCCAGAGTGGCCCATATAAAAAAAGTTTTCATGTCACTCTATTCATATCAAGTATTCTATTCAAAAGCTTCCAGTGGCTTTCCTGTCTCAAAATATCATGGTATTTGATATTTGGGGTCTTACAGCCTACAGGGTTCTACAAATTGTATCCCTGGCTACCTCTCTTACCTCATTTACTGTCATTCTTCTTCGCTCCATGCCAGCCACACTGTCCTACTTTCTATTTCTCAAACACTTCAAGCCAAGCTCTCTCCCACTCCAGGACCATCACATTTCTTTTTTTCCCCCGAGAACCCTCTTTCAGATATTGGCATGGCTTGCTTCCTGATTGAAGTCTTTGCTCCAACGTCGCCTCCTCCTGATCACCTTGTATATAATAGCACTTCTGCTTCTGTGCCATCATTCTGTCCACTTTACCTTGCTTTTTGCTTCTTCATGGCACTTATCACCACCCGATTCATCGTCTCTTTTTGTTAGTTTCCACTAGAACGAGAGCTTCAGGAGAGCAAGGACTTTCTTGTGTACACCGCTGTGTGTCCAGCACTGAGAACAGTGCCTGTCCCATAATAGGTACTTAGTAAATACTTTTCAAATGAATGAATGCATCCTGGAAAAGGCAGGCAGGATGGTTGTGAGTCTTTATATTGGGATGAGTCAGGGGACACCTGGCTGGCTCGGTCAGTAGAGCATGTGACTCTTGATCTCAGGGTCATGAGTTCAAGCCCCATGTTGGGTGTAAAGCTTACTTTAAAAAAAATATGATCGTACAAATAAAAGCACGTAGTATATAGCACCTTGTCCTTGAGAAAAATACGATAAAAGAGAGTGTTTCCTTGATTCAAACAATATGATTCCCTTAGTAAAAGGATGAGCCAGAAGAGCTAAGATTGTTTTGCCCAGAAGAGAAGAAGAGATGACCACTTTTTTTAGGCTATTTCCCAAGGAATCCATGTGTCGGTGGCAGGTAAACAACCCCTAAGATTCTGTGACTCTTTGAAGTGGCAGTTCCCCAATGGACATTGATACTAAGTATCCAACTTAGTAAGGGTTGGCATACTAAAATTATTGCAGGACTCCCCTCTCTACAGATGATGGGAGGAGTTGCTCAGATCAGGTTACTTCTGTATTTTTCTGGCTTCAGAAGGTATTTCACAGCCCCAGCTGATCCCTTCCTTGCCTTGGCACTCTTGAGGACTTGCAGCCTTGGTGATGAGTTCGGGGGTATAGAATCTGTATTTTTGCCAAAATGGAAACCGGCATACTTACCGCCTGGTCACTTGGCAAAGGTAAACTCTTATTGTGGCCTCTTTGAAGGAATACCTCTTTATTTTTAACTTCATGGGCAATGCTTTTCTGTGGAACAGATACAAGCAGAAGAAGGAATTGGAGCATAGGTTGTCTGCACTGAAATCTGCTGTGGAAAGTGGTCAAGCAGATGATGAGCGTGTTCGTGAATATTACCTCCTTCACCTTCGAAGGTGGATTGGTATCAGCTTGGAAGAGATTGAGAGCATTGACCAGGAGATGAAGATCCTGAGAGAAAAAGACTCCTCAACAGAGGTAAGCCTGGTCGCTGCCTATCATATAGCTCAAGAAGCTACTGTCAAGAGATTGGAATGTTCTACAGGAGAACGATCGAATTAAAATCCTTTTTAAGTCTCCCTAAAATCATTGTCCTCATTAAGCTTAGTGGAGGACGGCTGAAGGTTCACTAGGGTAGCCTTCTCTCTAGCTTGCAGTAGTGTTCCCCAGTGCTCTCTGACCTGTAACACACTTCTAGCCATGTGTAATTTTGTGACCTAAATTGGTTTGGGCTGTGAGACGTCCTAAGTGCTGAAGGAATGCATAGGAAGGTGGGCCTTTAAAATCTGTGCTTGACTATAATAACCAAAGGAGAAAGAGGAAAGGGATGGGAATGGAGAGGGAAAGTGGCACTGGAGGAGGGAGAGAACAGAGTAGAAAGAAGAAGATAAAAGGAACGATCGGGAATATATTTAGGTTGGGAGGAGGAATCCGAATTTAACCTTACACAGTGATGCACTCTCACACCCTTAGATCCCCCAAGTATGAGACACAGAAGGACTTTTCCATACACAAAATGTTGGGTATACTGATAAAGAAAACCTGGTGTGACACAGCTTTGGCTGTCTTTGAAAATCATCACCCTGTTTTGGAGCTGCTGCTTCAGAAGATTAGGCTCTGCTGCCACTTACTTTTTGGTTCAGGATACAAACATGGATTGAGTTGAATTTATCAGCTTGCCACAGGCATTTATTTAAGTCCTCAGAGAGACCTCTTCCTAATTTGATTTGTACTAATTAGCCCAGGAGCTTAGGCCTCCGGGTAACATCAACCTCGCTCCTCCTGTTAAAGGATCCAAGAATAAGCAATTAGTATTCTAAGGCCATAAGGCCCCTAGAGCATATCTAGGTGAATGGCTTTCGGGCATTTTGAGGCTGGACTCTTCTGGGTCCTCCCCTGCCCTGTTCGTTGTTGTTGTTGTTTAATGCTCTCTTATTTGGTATGGGGATTGGCTCTGGAAGTGATGAACCTACAACCAAGTGAACACCTTTTCTCTGATCATACTTTCGTTTCCTCATGCCCCTGGATAGCCAAGGTTCCTTCAAACATTTCTATACACCACTATATGAAAACTAACAACACATTCTTTCCCCCTTGCCTTTAGGAACACCCTCTTCTAAAAACCTAGATGGGTTCTTGACAATTAATTGCATAGTTACATCGGAAGGGGGTTTTAGAAGAAGGGTCTTAATGATTCTGCTTTAGCACTCAAGGCCAGGCTGAGGAAAGGGACTTCAGATTCAGCTCAAGGGATTTAGCTGGACCATGGAAAAAGCCTTTGGAATCTCCTTCTTTGGAGGGGAAGATTATAAAGCCAAGGAAATTTTTTACTTTTGGTGAGATGATTTCTGGGAGAGCTTTCTCCTCCTTTTCATTCAGCAGGGTACTCTGGCCTCCTCAGGAGAGCTCAACAGCCTCTGCCATTACTATTCTGCTGCTATCTCTGAGAGACTGAGAGATAGGGAGCAGGCAAAGTTTGAATCCAGGGCTTTTCAAGCACCTGAAAACTTAAGAGCCTTCATAATGGGGTAGGCAGAATGGCAAAAATGCACTTCTGATAACTTAATTTCCTTTCCAGGCATCAACTTCTCATTCACCTCGTCAGGACAGGCCTCCAATGAAACCCTTCGTTCTCACTCGGAATGTGGCCCAAGCCAAGTAGGTAGTACTAAAAAGTGGGTTGCCTTTGTAGGCCCCCTGCTTTTATGGCTCAATTGCAGTGCATGAGTAATGGACAGAATGGGCATTGTTAAAAGGCCACGTCCTCTCCTGTGATGGCTGTTCTTTCATCAGAGGGATGTTATCTCTAATACTTTCTATATGTCTCTTTTCATCAGACATTTCTCTCACAAACTCAAGCTTAAGAATAGGCCCAAAAGAAAACCAACAAAAATAAATAAATCAGAAAGAGGAAAGGAATCTAATGGAGAATTGCCTACTTCAGTTGTTTCCCATTATTGCCTTCAGCAACAATCCTCAGAAGGACATATTTGCCTACTTAGGATTTAATTCTGAGTTCTTGAGATGCTTTTCCATAGGGTGGCAGGAAAGTCTCCTTCCTCTGTGTACCTTTTAGACCCACCAACTATAAAGACCCCTTCCACGTTGTCATCACTGCTTTGTGGGACATTGGCCTCTGGGATTGCCTTCTGGGTGATGATCCTGAGCTATTTATCTTCTCATGAAAGCTCTTGGCTTTAATGCACCTTCCTGGATGCCTCTTTTTACATATCCTCACAGGAGTTTACACAACTCCTCAGAAGATACCTGGGCAGGGGAACAAGGATGAAACAGAGACAGGTTTTGTCACTAAAGAGAAGAGGCTTTTTAGTAGTGCTATTTATGTTTAGTGTTCTAAATGTAATGTGATTCTTGCAGAGTATTTGGAGCTGGTTATCCAAGTCTGGCATCTATGACGGTGAATGACTGGTACGATCAGCATCGGAAATACGGAGCATTACCAGATCAGGGCATAGCCAAGACACCACCAGGTATGAAGGGGTAGGAGGAAAGTAGTTATATTCTTGGTTCCTTGCTCACTAGCATTAAATTCCGACCAAGTACTGTTACCCTTTAGGAGCGGAAGTAATCTGGACAAAGATTCTAGGCGGTATTTCCTTTTTTTTTTTTTTAAGATTTTATTTATTTATTCATAAGAGACAGAGAGAGAGAGAGGCAGAGGGAGAAGCAGGCTCCCCGCTGAGCAGGGAGCCTGATGCGGGACTCGATCCCAGGACCCTGGGATCATGACCTGAGCCGAAGGCAGACGCTTAACCATCTGAGCCACCCAGGTGCCCTAGCCGGTATTTCTTGTTTTATTTATTGTTAAGATAAATAGCAGATGATTCTGGGAGGATGGAAGCAGCGGCTGCATGATTTTGGAATCCTTCCAGATGTCCTGCTTAGCAGACTAAGCAGCTAGATACAAAAAGCCAAAGTCCCATGGAGGGCAGTTCCACTTCTGGTAATGGCAGAGTAGGTTGTACCAAGGCCAATCCCTCCCACAGATAACAGTTACAAACTGAAGAAATTAAAACAACTACCCAAAGGAACTAGAGAATGACCAAGAGCAGACACAGGCTGGAGGGCAGTCAACACTTAGAAGAAGGGAATGGTTGGAATTTCTTGAGGGCAGGGTCTTTGACTTAACTGTATTCTTGGTGCCCAACTTGGCAATTAGATCATGGTATATACTTGGAGGCATCTTTGGAAGGAAAAGGTGGAGAGGGTGGCCATTATGAAGATGGAAGCAATATGGTATATTAGAAAAAGGATAGACAGACCTGGGGTAACCAATTATTCCTGCCACTTAATAGATAGGACATCATCTAGCCCCTCTGAGCCTCTGTTTCCTTATCTTGTGTATTATCGCATTTGATCCTCTTAACAGCCCTGTGAAGCAAGCATTCTTATCCCCATATTAGGATGAGGAAATGGTGTCTGAGAACTGACTTACACAAAGTCAACAAAGCTAGAAAGTGGCCAGGCTAGAATTTGAATTCGGGTCTTAAAATTCCCAATTCCAGGGCTATTTCCACTCTAGCACAGAGAAGAGAAGAGTGGTCATTTGGAAGGGTTGCCTGTTTCTTACAGCTTTTCACCCATTGGGAATCTGCAGTCATGGTGATGTGGGGGTAGGTGAAACTTAGAAACATACAGTCTTACTGGTTAAGAAATGAGAGAAATGAGACGATATCCCATAAAGGAGAGAACCACGGAAGAGGAGCCCTGATTCTCTATATACACCTCGCCTAAATCTCAGGCTGACACCTAAGCTGTGCGTGCCCGGGATGGACTCCAAGCATCCTAGCTAGGGCTAAAATAAGTGAATGGAGGATTCAGCTGCTGCCCAATGCAGAGGAAAGAGAATTTGGAATTTTGGTTCTAGACGAATGAACTGCCTGCTAAAATGAAAAATCAGTACTCTTTAGAGGAAAGAAACAGAATTCAGAGTCTCTACAACATAAAATTCACAAAGTCTGGGGTTTAATCCTAAACCACTATACATATGGGGGAAAGAAAAATAGGAAAACGTGACTTAGACACTCAAGAGGAAAAGCAGTCAGTGGAGACCAACACTAGATGATGCAGATGTTGAAATTCACAGACAAGGACTTTAAAGCAGCTTATTTGCATGCTCAAGGGTAGAGGGGAAAATATGCCTGTAATGAATGCAAAGAAATCTCAGGAGGTAATGTGTAATATAATTTCATATTTACAAACATACCTGCTACCCCGAGGCAAGTATTATTTTAGTCCATGTGGACTGTTGACCCCTCTTGAGATTACAACATACACATTCCTAAATCATTGTGGGTAGACTTACAAGTATCTTAACTTGTTTCTGGACATGTAACGTGTTTATAAACCTTAATTTTTAGCAACAATTAGAAAACACCTCCTATTAAAAACACTTCACAAGTTCTACTTAGTGTCAGCCATTGCTGGCAGTCTGTCACTAGAGAATCCAGCAATATCTGGTATGTTACAAGCTCTCAAGAGAGCCTGAACTTCAAAAAGTTGTATCTGATGGATGTAAATTTGCCTCCTAGTTCACTTTGAGTTAGGAGCTAGAACTGTGAACCTAACTTTGTCTTATTGGTGGGTAATAACTGAAAATAAAGATTTTATTTTCTTGCTCAAAAAAAGAAACAAGGAAAAAAGAGGAATAGCAGCAGCAAAGTAGGAAGTATACATAAAAAATTCTGAAACTGAAAAATACAATATCTCAAGTTTGGAAACCCATTAGATGAGCTTAATAGCAAGTTGGCAGTGGCAGAAGAAAGTGTCATTTAACTCAAAGATAGACCAGTACCAATTAGACAGTCTGAAAAACAAAAAATTGGAAAACAGTGAAACAGAGCCTCTGTGACCTGTGGAATAAGGTAAGAAGTTCTATCATATGTACAATTGAAATACCAGTAGGAAAAGAGAGAGAGAAAGAGAAGGGGCCAGGAAAAAAAATTGAAGAAATGATGGCTGAAATGTTCCCTAAATCAGTGAAACACAAATTTGCAGATTCAGAATAATCAAGCCCCAAGCAAGTTAAATGCAAAGAAAACCACGCATAGGCACATCGTAGTCAAACTGCTGAAAACCAAAGAAAAAGAAAATCTTGAAAGCAGCCAGGGATAAAGTACACATTACACTTAGAAGAACAGTGATATGAGTTGTTTCTGACTTCCCATTAGAAACAGTGGGAGCCAGAGACAGTGGAACAACATCTCATAAGTGTTGGGGGAGGGGAGAAGACCTGTCACCCCAGACTTTTATACCCAGTGAAAATATCCATTAAAAAAATGAAGGCATAATTAAGACATTTTCAGATAAAGCTGAAGGAATTCTTCACCAGGAAACTGGCATTACAAGAAATTCTGAAGGAAGTTCCTTAGGCTGAGGGAATGAACTACGTATAGCTTCTTCAGGCAAAAATTATAATATCGTCCCGTGGGGATTATACTGTATGTAGATGTAATACATATGACAGCCATAGCAAAAACGTGGACTAGATGGAACCATTTTTGGGGAGCTTCTCTTGTTTTATGGAAAGTGGTACGGAATATCTATTGCTGTGTAACAAATTACTCCAAGATGTTGCAACTTAATAAACATTTATTGTCACATATTTTCTGAGGGTGAGGAATCCAGGATCAACTTCACTGGGTGATTCTGGCTTAGGAGCTCTTAAGGTCGCAGTCAAGCTGTCAGCTGGGGCAGCAGTCTTCTGACAGCTTGACTGAGGCTGGAGGATCTGCTTCCAGCTCATTGGCTCATTCATGTGGCTATTGGCAGGAGGCCTCCCCTTGTGGATCCCTCAATGGGGTCGCTCACAGCTAGGAGCTTCCTTTCACCCAGAGTGAATGATCTGAGTGAGAATGATCAGGATAGAAGCCCCAGTATCTTTTATAATCTAGCATTGGAAGTAACATCCTGACTTCTGCCATATTCTGTTGGTCACATAGTATGGGAGGGGACTCCATAAAAGCATGACTACCAGGAGGCTGAGATAGTTGGGGTCCATCTTTGAGGCTGCCTCCCACATGGTTCAATATTAACTCTTAAGTAGACTGGAAAGTTAGGAAGGAATATTGTATTACCTAGAGCAACCACTTAAAAAATAATGCATCAAGGGGTGCCTGGGTGGCTCAGTCGGTTGAGTGTCCAACTCTTGATTTCAGCTCAGGTCATGATTTCAGGATCATGAGATCAAGGCCTGTGTCAGGCTCATGTCCTCTGCTTGGGGTCCTCCCTCTCCCTCTGCCCCTCCCCCTGCTCACACTCCCTCCCCCCCCAATAAATAAATAAATAAATAAAATCTTTTTAAAAAATAATGCATCAAGAGAATAAGAAGACAAGCCACAGACTGGCAGAAAATATTTACCAAAGACACATCTGATAAAAGACTCTTATCCGAAACATACAAAGAATTCTTAAAACTCAACAATAAGGAAACAGACAGCCGCAATTGAAAAATAGGCAGAAGACCTGAATAGACACCTCACCCAGAGATCTACAGAGGGCAAATAAGCGTATGAAAAGAAGCTCAACATCACATGTCATTAGGGAATTGCAGATTAAAACAACAGTGATACCACTACGCCCATGTAAGAATGGCCAGAATGCCAAACACCGACAACACCAACTGCTGGTATGGAAATGGAGCAACAGGGACTCTAATTCACTGCTGATCACGATGCCAAGTGATACAGCCACTTTGGAAGACAGTTTCTTACAAAACTAAACATTCTCTTACCATACAATCCAGCAGTCCTGCTCCTTGATGTTTACCCAAATGAGTTGAAAACTGAGGTCTACACAAAATCCTGCACACGGGTGGTTATGGCAGCTTTATTCATAATTGCCAAAACTTGAAGCAACCAAGATGTCCTCAGTAGGTTGAATGGATAAAGTGTGGTACGTCCAGACAATAGAATAGTATTCAATGCTAAAAAAAAAAAAGTATCAAGCCATAAAAAGACACGGAATAAAAAGACATGGAAAAACCTTAGATACAGATTATTAAGTGAAAGAAGCTGATCTGGGAAGCTACATGCTACATGATTCCAACTATAGGACTTTCTGGAAACGGCAAACCTGGAGAGACAGTAAACGGATCAGCGACTGCCAGGGGTTTAGAGGAGGAGGAGGGACAAATAGGTGGAGCACAGAGGATTTTTAGGGCAGTGAAACTGTTCTGTATGATGGTATAACAGCAGATACATGTCATTATATACATTTTTCCAAACCCACAGGATGTACACCACCAAGAAAGAATCCTGTTGTAAATTACTGTGGACTTGGGACAATACTGGTGTGTCAGTGTGGGTTCATTGATTGTAACAAATGTACCACTCTGGTACAGGATGTTGGAAGTGGGGGAAGCTATGCCTCTGTGAGGGCAGGGAGTATATGGCAACACTGTGTATATTCCATTCAGTCTTACTGTGAACCTAAAACTACTCTTAAAAAGTAAAGCCCGCTTTAAAAAGTAAGGCAAAGAGACAAAGCTTATAAAGTCAATAGAGAAAATAAAAGAAGAAAGCAAGCAAGAATGAATAGAGAGGCAAAAAACAAAACAAAACAAAACAGATGAGGTGAACAGAAAACCAATAGCAGCATGGCAGATCCCATTCCAGTCATATCAGTAATTATCCTAAATGTAAATGGAATAAACCTCCAAATTAGAAATCAGAGATTGATTTCAGGCTCAGCTGCATGCTGTCTGCAAGAGATGCATTTTAATTATAAAGGCACAGATTGGTTGAAAGTGAAAAGATGAAAAAGGATATACCATGCTGACAGTCAGCATAAGAAAGCTGTAGTAGCCAGAGGAACATCAGATAGACTTCAAGACAGAAGGTGTTACTGGATATAAACAAGGGCATTTCATACCAATAAAAGGAGCAGTTTATCTGGAAGAGCTAGCAGTGAGAAACATGTTTGTGTCTAATAAGCTTTTTTAAATTACATGAATTAAAAAGTGACAGACTTAAGTGGAGAAACAGGCAAATCTACAGTCATAGTTGGAGAGTGTAATACTTCTCTTGCTCTAATGGAAAGAATTACTAGACAGAAAATCAGTGAGGACGTAGATGATCTGGACAACACTAGCAGCAGCCACCTTAACCTGTTCTACATGTATGGGACAATATATCCAACAACCGCAAAATACACCTTTTTTCAAATGCACATGGCACATTCACCAAGAAAGACGATATTCTGGGCCATCAAAGAAGTCTCAGAAAGTTTCAGAGGTTGAAATCACACTAAATATGTTCTCTGACCCCAATGGACTTAAATTAGCAATCAGTAACGACATACCTAGGAAGTCTTCAAAATATATATATTTTTTTTTACTCTTAAGGCATTTATTTATTAAAACGTTCTCTGCCAAGATTTCACATTAGCTTAAAATTCAAATCAGTCTTTACATTTCTCTACTGAGGTTTCCACCTCAGAGTATCACATAAAAACACCTTCTCCATCTCTGTCAAATAAATAAAATTTAAAAAAAAAAAAAAACCAAAAAACACCTTCTCCAGCAATCAGTGTTACCAGCGTCCACACGGTGAGCCCCATGGTCAGCCTCTTTGTTCTCTAGGTGACCCAACTAGATGTTAATACTGCTCTGCTACAGGGTAAAAGCTCCTAACTCAAACTCATTGGAAAAGGGGTGAAACTTCTGCAAAGTGCACTTTAAGAAGAGGTACTGTTTGCTTGTGAAAAGAAACCAGTGAGTCCTCTAAGAATAATAAAAGGGGGTATTTTACAGTTAAGCACCTGATTTGGAGTGAAGAATTCGGATGTTGCTCTGCTGGTCCAGGCCATTAATACTCGTCTTGTTCCTCCTGTGGTCCCCCTTCATCAGGTATCACAAAGCCTTCATCTGTGGCATACAGAATGTCCACGATCCTCTGCAATACTGGGTTGTTTTCCCCTTCGTTCTCCTGGCAAATCAATTCAATGTTCCTTAGCTTTCCAAAGTGGAAATCTCTTTCTTTCTCCAAGTCTTCGACGGTAAGTTTCAATACATTGACCTGCTGCATCAATTCAGCTGCTTCGTCATCCCCGTTGCCCACACCAGGATTCTTTCGCACCACACCCGGGCCAGCCTTAGGGGTTGCAGTAGTTCTGTGTGTTGCAATGGGCCTCTGTGGAGCTGCACTGCTAGAGCTGAGAGGTTTCTTCGGTTTGTTCAGAGCTGGAGCAACAAGGGAGGGAGCCACTGCAGTTTCTTGACCTTGTCTGGCAGCTACGGGGTCATAGTCTTTTCCATCATAGTTTGCATCAAAAAACTTCTTGAACCACTGAACAAATTCAAAATTGTCCTGAAACTTTCCTTTTACTAATTTGTCCACAGGAATTATTTTGTCAACACCCATTCTCTTAAAACCTGCTTGTACTATTTTGAAGTTCTGGATGTATTCATGTTCTAGCTTAGCCTGGAATTTCACTTTCTTCAAGGCAATGGAGCCAGGGAACAGCATGTCCATAAACTGACAGTAGGCAGCCCCTGAGCACAACTGTTCGATCTTTGTCAGATTCAGCTGCAGAGACTCATTGATCCAGGCCAGCATGTCATGTCGACTTAGGTTATCACTGATGACTGATGTTGAATATACGTTCACTGCCATCTTCGGCTCTCGGCGGGACCGCGTCCATGGCCTGTGCCCGGCTTCGGTTCCGTCTTCGTCTTGTTCCCAAAATATTTTTAAATTAGACAGCATACTTCTAAACAACTCACAGGTCAAAAAAGACATCACAAAGAAAATGAGAAAATATTTTTAACTGAATGACAATGAAAATAGATTAAAATTTGGGGCGTACAACTAAAGCCGTGCTGACAGGGAAATGTGTAACTTTCAGTCCTTAATCTTAGGAAAAAGAGAAAGGTAGAGTTAATTACCTAAGGTTCTAGCTTAAGAAGTTGGGGAAAACAAAAACAGAATAAACCCAAAGTAAAGTGAAGAAGGGAAACAATAAAAGGTGTAGAGACTCTAGGGGTGTTGGTGGTAGTGATGCATGCAGGTCGCACGTAGGTGCGCCTTTGGGGCCTGGCAGCTGTGCTCCTAGGTTTATATCTAAGCGTAATGAGACCATACATCCACAGAAGGCTTGTACAAGAATGTCCATGGCAGCAGCATGTGTAGTACCCCAAGCTGGACCCTACTCAAATGCCTGTACATAATACAATGAATAAAGAAGTCTGGGTGTGTTCACATAATAAAATACTATTTAGCAATAAGGTTAAACTACCTCTGGTTCTTGAGCTATCTGTGGCACATAGAGCAGAAATTTTGCAGACGTAATTATGAGTGAGAAAAGCCAGACACACAAGAATATATACTATATGATTCCATTCGTATAAAGTGCACAGACAGGCAGAACTTGTACAGGCTGCTTAAAGGCCAGTATAGTGTTCACCCTTAGTGGGGCATCATGAATGGAAGTGGACCTGAGGGGGACTTCTGTGGAGTTAGTGTTTTGCGTCTGATCTGAGTACTGATTACATAGCTGTGTTCAGATGTGGAAATTCATCAAGCTGTGCTACGTTTGTGTATATGTCTACATGGATATTTCAGTAATAACACAAAAAGAAACTCATAGACAACGTTTTCTTTTTTTCTTTTTCTTTAAGATTTTATTTATTTATTTGAGAGAGAGAGAGCACAAGCAGGGGGAGAGGCAGGGGGAGAAGCAGGCTCCCTGCTGAGCAGGGAAGCCCAACTCGGGGCTGGATTGCAGAACCCCGGGATCATGACCTGAGCCGAAGGCAGACACTTAACTGACTGAGCCACCCGGGCACCCCTCCTGGGCAACATTTTCAACAAAGTAGGTGACAACGTATCCCCATGAACTTCAAAATAAAAACAGATAAGGGCAAGTCACTCGTAGCCACAAGGTCAACAAGTGGTTGGCATAGGTGTAGGAGAAAGCAGAAAGCGTTGACAGACGCACCTGAAAGACCTGACAAACAGCAGAATTCCAAAACAGCAAACAGGCATTCCCTCCACCGTGTGGCAGTCCAGTGTAAGGGCAGCAGTTGAAATGGGAGGGGTTTTGCCCTGCAATAAAAACTGGGTGAGTACAAGGGTCCTGTGGTCAGAGTCTGAAAGAGACGGAGAAGTCCAATCTTTAATGAACTCTTGAAAAAGACCCACCAGATCTTGCTTCCAGGAACAGGGTCCCACACTGAAGAGAAATTGCTAAGGATAGAATTGACATTGAGTAGAACAGGGACCATAAAGGAGGAGGAAAGGGGAGGTTCAGATAAAAGTGGACAAGAGGACCAGAGCCAAGAACTCCAGTGAAGCAAGTCATCATACTTCTTTAACAGACATAAAAACAGCAGAAGGGGAGCCTCTGAAGTTAGAAAAGCCGCCCTGAACCGTACTTTCTAAAAGTTCAGGAGAACTTATTACACGTAAGAATGAACAACAGATGGTGGTGCTGGTTGCACAGCTCTGAATATACTAAAACCGCTGAACTGTATACTTTAAATGGGTGAATTTTATGGTATGTGAAGTATGTCTCAATAATGCTGTGGAAAAATTGAACACAAAATTTATCAAGGTCACATCCCACACAAAATGATTATGAAGGGGTGGGGGGGAAGGGGGAATCGAAAGCATTCCAGAAGGACACACTCAAAAAACAACAAATCTAAAATATATATTGTTTTTATTTTTTATTTTATTTTATTATGTTAGTCACCATACAATATATACTGTTTTTAAAAATTGGATGAAGTTAATATGTTTACTGCTAAAAACTACATACTGTTTAAAAATTAATTGGTAGGCATTAAGAAAACTGTAAGACAGGGACAAACAATATAAAGCGGGATTCATAAAACACAGAAATGTGACAACTTGGGAGATAGAAGAATTATTTCGGAAGTGAAAGCTAAACCAGAAGAAAACAAGAATGGGTAAACATTACAGAAAATGCCTGGCTAAGGGAAAAGGGAAAATGTTTTAAATAAAAAAGCAATAAAGATAAACACAACTTGAGAAAAAGTGGCAAGTATTAAAGATAGCAAAGAAGATCTGACTTTTGGATAATAGGATTATCTACAGAAGAAAACCAAAGCAAGGAAAAAGAATAAATGCTAAAAACTAATGTTAAGGAAACTTTCCTGGAATTAAAAAAAAAAAAGAAAAAAAAAGATATACTTTGATAAAGCATACCATGTACCTGAGACCAACCACAAGACACACTGTCGTAAAATTACTAGACTTTAAAGAAGAAAAAAAAAAAATGTCTCAGACATTTCAGCAAAAACAGCAGATGATTTATAAAGGAAAGAAAACTAGATCACCCTCCAACTTTTGTGACACCAGTGCTTTATGCCAGAATAAAACGGAGTAACATATATTTAAGATACTCAAGGGGAGGAATGTGAGCCAAGGACATGATAGTAAAACTGTTAAGTATAAAAAGTACAGACATTTATCAACATACAGGAGCTCAGGAAATGTTGTCATGATCCCCTCCTAAGAAATTTGCTAGAGAATGAGCTTCAGACAACCAAAATGATGAGAAAGACATCAACTAAGGACTGGTGGCGAGCACTAGTCACTTGCAGAACTAAGACTAAAAGGGGGGTTAAAAGGGGAGAGAGTAGAGTATGTAGTGTTTATCTGCTCAGTGCTCAGGTAATGTAGATACAGTACAACTATTTTTAAAAATGGAGAATTGGGGAAAGCATATGCAAGAAAAAAAGAACTGTTCTCAGTAATTATATTGGTGGAAATGTTAGTGTTATTCCAACACTGTGTGTAATGTGAGATAATATAAGTGAGCAGTTAGGAGATATTCTAATTCTATCATCCTCTGTCCTTGAGAAGTAAGACTTTTAGTGTGGAAAAATACAGATGAAAAAAGTTTAAGTTAGAAATAAAACACCTGTAGTGCTGAATAGGAACTCATGAGAAATTGTATTGAAAAGTAAACACACACACACACACACACACACACACACACACACAGCTTGTGGTCTTGAAATACCATTCCCATTAGAAGAAACCAGGATATCTTAGAGAAATAGCTAATTCCAAGTCCAGGGCAGGAAAATAGACAAGATGAGCTGGGAACATCTTGTTATAAAGACAGGGAAGAAATTTTCAAAGATAACTAGGGTCATAGCAGTAGGACTCGGAAGCCAATTTGAAAATGTTTCCACTGGCCAGAGACAGTTTGGCTTCAAAAAGGGTGATTGTCAATAGCAACGAGCACTTCCAGAGCCCACATCTGGGTTTCTAATACCATTCTCTAACTTAAACAAAACAAAACAGGGTCCCTTAGGGAAATGGCTGCTTCTAGGCTGGGGCAGAGAATATACAAGATGAGCCTGAAGCATCTTTTAGTACTAGAAAACAAGCACTAAAAAAAAAAAAAAAAAATTAAGTCTGTTAATGGGGACACAGCCCAGCTGAAAGAACTCTTGCTGGCCCAAACTGGAAGAATTCTAGCAGGAAAATAACAGTATTGGATTACATTACAAAAAATCAAATAAATCTCCATGGGTCTATAGTGAAAGAAAGAAATGATCAAAGAAATAAATGGAGAAGAGACCAAGCTCCCCTACAGAAAAATTCTAAATAATTTGTGTATATATTCCCGTCTCAAGGACGTGGAGCATAACTCCTCCTTAAGTGTGGGCTGTTTAGTGACTTGCTTCCAAAGATGATAGTTTGGAATTGGGGGGGGGTGGGGGAAGTTAACTTCACAGTTGGGAATCTCACAAACACTGCCTTAGTCGGATGATCTAGGTTAACATCAGCAGTGAGAAGTGATGTTGACGGTGTGTAGCCTTAATTTGATGTGATAAGAAGGGCACTTCAACCTTTATGATACTCTCTTCCAAAACCCATAACCCCGGGTCTAATTACAAGAAAAACCATCAGGCAGCCCTAAATCAAGGGACATTCTGCAAAATACCTGCTGAGTACTCACCCAGACTGCCCAGGTCCTCAAAAACAAGGAATATCTGAGAAATTGTCACAGCCAAGAGGAGACTAAAGAGACAGAGGACCAGAATGTCCCATTCTGGATGGGATCCTGGAACCAAAAAGGATATTAGGTAAAACCTCAGGGAAAAAGTAGTATAAGATGCTAATAATAGGGGAAACCGGGTACAGACAGAAAGGAACTCCATACTACTAAAATTTTTCTATAAATTTAAAACTATTCTAAAATTTAAAAGCTTATTTTAAACATATTTTTTAGAAATCATTGCAGTTGATTAAAACCCATCAAATCCATGAGTCATAATTATATTTAAAAACAAAAATTGTTCAGTTTCAGAGGATAAGGAACCCATTGATTACCTTGACAAGTGGTAAAGTGAAAGAATCGAGCGTCAATATTGTCTTTTTTTTCCCTGGGTAACTACATAGTAGTAGATGAGGGGAAGCCTCTCTTTGGAAAAGCATTCTAGTTAATAAAAAAAGAAACGTTAAAATTAGGAGTATCAACTTTTTGAAACCCCCAGAAAATCAGTGAATCCAGGCATCAAGCATCATCAGCTGCTAACATCGCACCACGTGAGACACAGGTGTTACGCGCCCCCTGATGAGGGAACACGGCCCCTGCTAGAGTCATGCCAAAGGGATCAACCCTGAGTCACATCAGGCCTCTGTATCTACTTGCCAGTCGGCAGAAATACAGAAGACCCTGTCGGACTGCAGCACAACTATGCAGTCAGCAAGATCCAGATTTGGGGAAACTCAGCAGGTCAAATGCTCCAGTTTTCTTTGATAGATAACTTGTAAGGAAAGAAAGGGATGGGATTGGAGCCTGTAGATTAAGAAGATATCAAAATGGGATGCCTGGGTGGCTCAGTGGGTTAAGCGTCTGCCTTCGGCTCAGGCCATGATCCCGGGGTCCTGGGCTGGAGTCCTGTATCGGGCTCCCTGCTCAGCGGGGAATCTGCTTCTCCCTCTCCCGCTCCCCCTGCTTGTGTGCTCTCTCTCTCTGACAAATAAATAAATAAGATGTTTTAAAAAAAAAGATATCAAAATTTGTAAATGAGCAAGACTAACCTTAAAAACGTTATGCTAAGTGAAAAAAGTCAGAGCCAAAGACCATATATTGTTTGATCCCATTAATAGGAAATTTCCAGAATAGGCACGTCTGTAAGAGACAGAAGGTAGCTTGCTGGCAGCCAGGGGCTAGGGAGAGGGAAGAAATGGGAATCAACAGTACGTGGGCACAAGGGAGCTTTTGGGGGTAATGGAAATTGTTTTTCATTGGTGATGGTTTCACAACTCTGTACTAAAAAATCATTGAGTAAAAAAAGGTACAAATGGACATCTCTGGCGTCTAGGGATGCACTCTTGGGTCATAAAGCTATAATAAACTTCAGGAAGTTACTACTATAAAAGTTGGTATAGTGGTTACATTTTGGGAGGAGAAGGGGAGCAGTTCTCATTTGGAAGATGCTGCTGGAGAAGCCTTTGGGATAGGTACAGAAGCTCTATTTCTTGGCCCAGATGGAGACTACAAACGTCTAGCTTCCTTATAAAAACTTAAAAATTATACATATATATTTGTGTGTGTGTGTGTGTGGTTTCCAGTATCTTTTGTTTACAATAAAAATTGTTAAAAAAAAAACACAAAGCTTGTAAGCTGTTGGAAGAGATCAGATCCCCATTTGTTTCATTTTTTATCATAGTAATAAGTCTCTTTCTCATGGGCAAACTCAGGGTAGCCAGGAAATGCTCCTTTACGTCACAAAAGGAAAACGAAATTAATGCAAAAGAGGGAGGTGACAATTGGTTTAATTTCTTTTGGGTGTACACCGCATAACAAGCACCATTTGGACTTCAGACCTGTTCCAAACAAGTGTCAAATAGCACAGATACTCTTCTAGTAGGTTCAACTGCCCGGTGATTTACAATTTCTCTCTCTCTCTCTCTCTCTCTCTCTCTCTCTCTCTCTCTCTCTCTCTCACACACACACACACACACACGCACGCACAGAAATGTATAGCTGTAATAAAGGAGCTGGATGGAGGGGGAAAGTCAGCTGCAGTCCCTCCTTCCTGACATACCACAAATCATTAAATCATAAATATTTTTTGAGTCTTTTTGGCTTGCTGGGGTTCTGTTGGGCAGTTGGTGTTTTTGTTGTGTGTGGATGGCAGGGGCGGGGTGGGGGGGAAGGGGCGGTGTTTGGCCTTTTTAGCAAGACATCTTTCCCAAAATGGAATTCATTCTGCGAATTCAGCTTGTTTGTTTTTGCTTTCTTGTGAAGATCACTCGGAGCATCATCGTTCCTTAACTATTATTTAACAGGTCCTGTATTAAGTAACAGCAGTATTCTCGGCAACTCTGCTGGCTCTGGGGCAGGCAGCTAGCTGCCTTGCTTGTTCTCATTGTATGTGGTTGTGTTCAGAGTGGAGCCGAGGCCCCCTGACATTCCCTCAGTTTCTCACCCCTGCTTTCTCATTTTTCCACTGCAGCAGAGCTCAAAAGAAGTACTCAGCAACAGGAAGATCAGGAACAAAAGGAGGAGGATGAGGATGATGAACAAACACTGCGCAGAGCTCGGGAGTGGGATGACTGGAAGGACACCCATCCTAGGGGCTATGGCAACCGACAGAACATGGGTTAGTCTTCCCACAAGACGGGACTACAGGGGTCACATCTTCCCTGCCGAGGAAAGCGGTGCCGTCTTCCCCTCCCTGAGCTCCTGCTTCAGCTGTGTGCAACGAAGGCAAAGATGCTCAATCTCGCTTTGCATTCAATAAAGTGTCAAACAATTAAGCGTGTATTTGTACCCCAGGTAATCTTGTTTTGGCATTCTCCTCCTCCTCGTGGTGTATTCCAGTTTCTTAAGTGGAAAGAAAAAAGTACTGGGAAGTGGCTCTGTATAATCAGTGGCTGTATGAATTCTCTTAAAAAAAATAAATAAAAGTCCGTTCTGTTACGGAGCCTGTGCAGGAATTTGGGTATCAGCTGCTTTTTTTTGAGGGGGAGGGGGTCAGCTCTGGGCACCCGAGCTTATGGGGAGACCCTTTGGTGTGGGCAGTGAATTTTCTAGCATCAGAGCTGCCCAGAGGAGCTGGAGCTTTGCTTTCTCCTTTCCACCCTCGGAACGAGCAGCTGTGCGATGGCCCAACACTCTGCCTTACAGGGGCGCGTGCGAGGGCCAGGACTTCTCCCTGCCGCACAGCACTGTTCTCAGCAACTGGAGCTGTAAACAGATGAACCAAAGCACTCCTCTCCCTAGTCTGCCTCTGCCAGGAGAAAAAGGAGAGAAACAGATAAGGTGCCGTGAGAGTCGCCCTTGTGTGTGCCGCTGGGGCCGGGACCTTGGCTCTCACAGAACTATTTGCCATAACCCTTAGGGTGAAGAGCAGCTCAGGCTGTAGCCCAGCTCCCACGTGGGCTACTGGAAGACCATCCTGGCCTGGCACGGTCTGCAGTGGGAGATGGGCCACGGCAGTCATTTTGCTGCTTAGGAAGGTGCTCGCAGCCATGCCGATAGCTGGGTGCGGAGGGAGGAGGACGGCTCGGATGACGTGGAGGGCTACCTACTTTCTGCTGTAGAAGTCCTCGGCTCTTGGGTTGATACCCTAAAAAAGCAGCCATGTGTTGAAACGTGATCTGTGTAGAAAACGTGCTTTTGTTCTATGTGGCTTAGGCATGCTTAGGTTTTTGGTTTTGTTGTAAGATTTTATTTGAGAGAGAGAGAACAAGCAGGGGGGAGGGGCAGCGGGAGAGGGACAAGCAGACTCCCCGTTGCGGGGCTCGATCCCAGGACCCCGAGATCATGACCTGAGCCGAAGGCAGACGCCCAACCGGCTGAGCCACCCAGGCGTCCCTTAGGTTTTCTTTTAAGAGGAAGATGACTCAGCCTTCCCATTCTAGCCTCTGCAGTCTGGCTTAGGTTTGAACAGGAGACTCAAGTCCCTGTTGTTTACCGGGTGGTGAGTGGAGGGCTGTCAGGCGATGAGTAGGAGGTCGTGTTTAGTGAGAGAGGACAGAAGACCACCAGTACTGTGTTTGTATACCGTTTCATGAAGGACTCCCCTCACCCTCACAACATAAGCTCCTGAAACTGCTAGAGCACAGATTAAGTTTCCCCAAGGATTTGGGAAGCAAACATTCATTTTTAGCTCTCTTCCAATTACTGCCAGGTTTCCTGTAGTGATGACCTATTTCCTGCCCTCGAAACTCCATCCTGAGTTCCTTCTCAAAATGGGCCAGGTTGGGGTTACCCCCTTGGCCTGAGTCTATTTAAAGATGGGCCTTCCAGAAGACCCAGCTCCATGAAGCCCCCTCACACATTCTGATACCTAAGAGGTAACCTAGAGGAGGTGGGTTTGGATCCCGGCTTTTACAAATTGCAAGCGGTGTGATCTTGGGCGATACAATTTCTCGGGACTGCTCCTGTTGCCTCCCTGTCTAGGGATGGGCTGTAGCAGGGGGTTGTTCAATAGTGGCAGCCATTAGAAGAGCCTGGAGCAGCTGAACGGCAAGTGCTTTCGCTCTAGGCTCAGTGATTACAGTCAGTCCTCGAGGAAGGGAAAGGAAACGGACAGGGACAGGGCGCTGAACCCAGCACTTCCACACACCGTGAATGCAATGACCCTGCGAGGCAGGTAGCATCGTCCCCACCTTACAGAAGAGAAAACAGGCCCCGGGAAGCTGACTGCCTCAAGTTCATACTAGTCAGCTGGCCTTCTGTCATTTCCCCCATTTGCTTCCCAGTTGCGTGTGCTTGTGTGTGTCTTAAAGCTGCTTAAAAGGGAGGGAGCCGCTTTAAAAACTCCAAACCCAAACCACCACTTACACATCACTGGAGCTCTAGAAATGCCTTCTTGGCTGACTCACCAAAGAAAAAGGTTATGCCAGCTTCCCCCGCCCCTTCCCCCTCAGCTGGGGGATAGGAAGACAGAGGGGGCGAGCAAGCCCTTCTTCCTCCATTTTCCTCCGAGGCACAGTCGTCCCGAAAAAAGAACCACCTTCCCGACTCCCACCGCGGCCGGCTCTCTCCGGGTCCTAAAGCGAGCTGGGTTTGGCGGACTCCCGGAGGTGAGTTCACCAGATAGTAGTAATACGGCTTCTTAGTTTACCGAGTGCTTTCCTTCACAAACGCTGCTTATTTCGTCCTAACAACCTGTCAGGCAGGAGATGATACCTTCATTTTACGAAGAAGGAAGCGGGCTCAGGAAGAAACGGCTCAGCCACGCAGCTACTAAGTCGATGGTGCAAACCTATCAGTGTCGCCAAAATCTTTGCCCTCAGTAGCGCTCCCGTGGAGGCCAAATGGATTTTTTAAAAGGTGAATGCTGAGCACTGCCTTTTCGTGCCGTTCTGCGGTGGTTTGTCCCTTCCACGCGGGTTCCTCCCAACGTCCCCGTGAGAAAGACAGGGCAGGGCACTGGATGAGCCCATCGCAAGCGCAAGAGGTTGGTGGCAAGAGTCCTGAGCTGGGCTCTCCGTCCGCCACTCCCGAGCAGAGTGCCCCCAGGCCACCCTGGTCACCCAGGTCACTCCTGTCATTTAAAACCACCTGCAAAGGGGGAACCTTTTGGAACTAAATCCACCTCTCTGTACCCCCTGAGCTCCACAGGTCTCCCCCATTTACTCTGGGCCTCCTGCTTTGCCCATTAGCACAGACACCTGGCCACCCATCTCTGTTAGACACTCTAGGGCAAGACGGTATTGTTACCATTGTCTCCGTGCCTAAACAGCTCCCTGACACCTGCACAGGGTTTCCTCACTGTTTGTTTTTAACCCATTCAAGGAAGGTACAGCTTAACCTGGCACGGTTCACTCATATGTCATAACAAGCACATGTGGGTTCTAGTCCTAGCTCTGCTGTTTACCTTTGCCCCTTCCAGATGCACGCAGCCTCTGCCCTCCTTCCCTCACAGGCTCAAGGGAGGCGCAGGTGAAATCAAACACGTGAACACCCTTCGAACAGTTATAAAACGTGGCACAAGGGTGAGGAATAAGAGCTGTAGGCTGCTGGTAAGCGACGTGGGGTTTTTGTTGTTGTTGTTGTTGTTGTTGTTGTTGTTGTTGTTTTAATCCAGCGTTTCCCAACCGTTTTTGAACCCCTGCCTCTCTAAAGCTTTCTCAATCTATTGTCCGTATATCACCTCCTGCAAGAGGGGTTGTGAAATGCTTTTCTTTGTGTGCTGACATGACCCGCAAAGGGAGAGGAATGGTTATGCGCAGTGGAAACGGAGAACCAGTTTTTAGGCATCTGCTCGCCAGGCCGCCTTTGCCAAATGTGTGTGAAAGGATGGTGAGCGAAGTCTTAGGCTTCATGGGGGCATAGGAAGGTGGGCAGCAACAGCTCGGTGGCACGATGCTCAGGGAATAACCCCTCTCCTTTCCCTCCGTTGTTTTGTTTGTTTGTTTGTTTTCTAACAAAGCACTTCTTTTTTAAAAGATTTTATTTATTTGACACAGAGAGAGAGCCAAGTAGGCAGAGCGGCAGATGGAGAGGGAGAAGCAGGCTCCCCGCTGAGCAGGGACCCGGGGCTCCATCCCAGGACCCTGGGATCACGACCTGAGCTGAAGGCAGACGCTTAACCCACTGAGCCACCCAGGTGCCCCCCACACCCCGTTTCTCTAAGTTTTGAGCAACAATTCCATGCATTTTGCCCCACAGGACCTGGGGGGGGGCACATCAGAGACCTGCTCGCTAGGGGGGAAACCCCTACTCAGAAACCTCCCCTTCCTGAGGCCCCCACATCCCTCAACCTGCACGGGAACACCCCTGCTTCTGATGCCAGGCCCACCTGCTCTCCCCTTCCAGTCCTAGCTGATCATTAATCTTTTTTGTTCCTTTTTTTTTAATTTAAAGATTTATTTATTTATTTGAGGGGGGGGCGAGGGGCAGAGGGAGAGGGAGAGAGAATCTCCAGCAGGCTCCACGCTCAGCACGGAGCCCGACACAGGGCTTGACCTCGAGACCCCAAGATCATGACCTGAGATGAAATCAAGCCACCCAGGTGCCCCTGATCTTTAATCTTTTAAACCCTCTACCCCAGCCTCTTACTTAAGGGCCCCTACATATTTTTAAACCAGTCGAAGCCCCCCTTGGTCCAAGGCCTTCCTAGACAACTAAAACCAGACCCAGGCCATGAATGCATGAGACTTGGAGGCCAGGTGCTGGGAGGTAGGGTTTCTGCCTGGACTCTGAGGCCTTTGCACACTGAGCAGCAGATGCCACCTCCGCTCTCCTGATGCCCTTGGCCCCGGCTCAGAGAGATGGAGAGATTTGCAGAATGACCTCTCACCAGCTTTGTGTAACCTGTCTTCTCCCTACCTGTCCACCTCCTCCCTGGGTGAGCTCCACACACCTCTGGCTTCCCCAGTGGCTAGCGCTGGCCCCGACCTTTCTGCTCAGCTCCCAGACCTAGATCCTACCATCCACTACCCAGCTCCCCTTGAGGAACACACATAACTCAAATTCAACAGCCTTGAAATGAACTCATCGCACTCCCCACCCCTCTCGCTCCCTCAGAGCTGCTTAGGTCCCCAGAGCCGCCAGCTTAGTGCTTATCCAGAGAAGCTCCGCATTGTTTCCAGCTCTTTCCTCCTGACAAAGCATGCATTCAGTGTCTGTGGAATGAATTACTGAGTGAATGAGTCCCATCATGAATCACACTTCTTCATCAGGCAGATTCACAACAATCCGGCCTCTCTCTTTTCATATTCAAACAACTTTACATAAAAGACAACCCAGAATCTCTTCACCTTAAAACAGCAATCATTTCTCTCTCAGACATCCTTTCATCCTATCACTGAAGATACCACATTTTTACAAAGTGCGTTCAGTGGAGAGGTCTGCTTTTACAGCTTAGCATATCGTATACTACAGAGTCTGCCTTACAATAATTTTAATGACATTTTTAAAAAGATTTTATGTATTTATTTATTTGAGAGAGAGCAAGCATGGGGCTGGGTGGAGGGGGGGGGAATCAGATGGAGAGAGAGAATTTCCGGCAGCTCTGTGCTGAGCACGGAGCCTAGGGGCTCAATCCCAGGATCCCGAGACCACGACCCGAGCCAAAACCAAGAGTCGGATGCTTAACCGACTGCGCCACCCAAGCGCCCCTAATTTTAATGACTTTGAATGATGGCAAATTTGTCTAAAATATTGCTATATAAGAGCTTACTTACCCAGCTCCTGATTGTGAGCATTCGTATTGTTTCCAGGTTTTCCCTGTTTGTTCCTGTATTCATTTAACAAAGGAAATTACCTTATTTTCTGTGTGCACATGAGAAAGATCCCTAGAGGGAGAAAAGTGTGGGGGTGCTTAGAGGCCAGGAGTGGGAAGGAGACTTTTCACTGAATTCCTTATAGTCCCTTTTGAATTTTGAATCACAGGAATATACTGACTATTCAAAATAAATATACCAAAAGCTTACCAAGCATTACAGTAGAAACTGGGTGTAGGGGCGCCTGGGTGGCTCAGTCGGTTAAGCGTCTGCCTTCAGCTCAGGTCATGATCTCAGGGTCCCGGAACCGAGCCCTGCGTTGGGCTCCCTGCTCGGTGGGGAGCCTGCTTCTCCCTCTCCCGCTGTCCCTCCCCCTCGGCTCATGCTCTCTTGCTTTCTCTCTCTCAAATAAATAAATAAAATCTTAAAAAAAAAAAGAAACTCGGTGTAGAAGTGGGGTCTACGATCCCAAACTAACCCCTGATATGCGCTCTCCCAAAAGTAGCATAATGTACCTTGGGAACCGAGAGGGGAGAGCAGGGTAGAGAGAGCAAGGGTAGGAGTGAGTCAGGCTGCTCAGAGACAACCAGGGGCCAAGACCCAGAAGAGGAAGGGGCACTTCCTGTTTGGGGAAGGAGGCTGTATCTACCGGGGTGTGAAATCGATGGGAAACGAGACTCTCAAGGAAGGCAGAAACCAGTGTAGAAAGGGCTCTGGATGCCAGGCTCTGGGGTTTGAACTTGCTCGCAGAGACCACGGGAGCTTTGGGAGGGTTTGAACCAGGGCGGATGCAAAGTGCTGTGTTTGACAGCAATCCTCTAGCTGTGGCATGGAGACCAGAAAGGAGGGAGATCTGCGGGGAGCAGCCTGCTGAAGTCTAGGAGACAGTGACAGTCACCTGAACTAGGGGACAAACTGTCCCGGTTTTAGCATTGAACATTCCACGTCCTCAGTCTCTGGCAAACAGACATGGTTGGTCACCTTAGCCTGAACCAAGGCCCCAGATGCCACTGTCCCCCAGGGCCTGCCTACCCTGAGAAGTGATCCAGTGACTCCCATGGGATTTTGAAATACCCACACCGTTCCACCCTCCCCTCCCCCTCCTCATCAGGCTCCTCCTCGGAACCACCTGGCCAGGGTCTACTTTCACTAGACTCTAGACCCCCTGACCTGCAGGCATGAAGAGGTTTGTGAGAAAAACATCCCACTTACAATTGCCAGCCTTCTGTCCTTCTACTCCATGAACCCCCATGAACCCAAGGCTCCAGTCACTGGTGCCGGAGCAAACCTCCGATCTCCTCTCATGGAGGGCACCACGGGAGGGGGGAGGAACATATTCCCTCCTTCTTTGCCCACGGGAGGGGGGGGGAACATATTCCCTCCTTCTTTGCCCACTGGAGCCCATTGCAAATACCACCTTCCTACCGCTGAATACCAGTCCTATCAAGCAGCTCCTGGGGGTCAGACACTGACAAGGAGTTGACTAACGCTACCACTAATCCTCGCAGGGAGTAAATATGATTAGTCCCTTTTTCCAGATGAGGAAACCGAGACACAGAGAAGTATCTTGTCCAAGGTCACACAGCTACTAGCTGTCTCCTCTGTCTTCTTTGTAAATCTCTGATGGCCCCCATCCCTGCGTTGATGCTGTGTGTGCTGCTTTTTTTCTCTGCCTGCCCCCCCCCCGCCCCATCTCACACACACACACACACAGTTGTCAACCTCTAGAACAATACCAGGCTTATGGCAGGACCTCAATAAAAATGTGGTGACTGAAGGACTATGCATGTACCTTCTAATAGTACCTCGCCTAGGGCTTGGCATTAAGTAGGCTCTCCATAAATACTTTTAATTGAACTGAAATCGCAATACCTAGCCCAATAAGAGTATGGCAGACGGGGAAAGATCAGAAGATGACACATGATGGCAAAACCTCAGCTATCCAAAGCTTTCTGGAAATGAGTCATTCTGAAGGCTGACGGTGCACCTTCAAATCCAGGAGGAAGATTCCTGGGGCTGCTTCTGTCTCTGAGCTTCCCTAACTTCCACCATTCCTTCTGAGCTCCCCAGTCTCCTCAATCTTCTTTTCCTTCCATTTCTCTCCTTTCTTTGTTTTTCTGTTGCTCCTTAGAAACTCCTTAGCTTGCTGGCCTATCCCAGATCCCCATTCGTTTTGGTTTGATAAGCTGGTTGCCGTCTTTCCTGGACAGCCCTTCGTGTCCTTTGCGCCTAGTCCATCTCCCCTCCCCGCCGCATCTCCTCTTCCAGAAAGCCCTCCCTGATCTCCTCGGACTGGTGGGTGCTTCTCTCTTCTGCGCACCTCACAGTACCCCACAGGTGTCGGTGATTACGTCTACCTCGCACCCTGGACTGTGAGTTTCTTGAGGGTTAGAATCCCATCAGCCTTAAATGTTTTACGCATGAAATTGGCCCACCTTTGTGCTTCTCGGCCACCTTTCTCTTGCTACTGCTTAATCTAAGGCAGCTAGGCTTTTGTTGGTTGGCTGGATGAACTGTGACTGGGAAATCCTGAGTGCTGCCTGTTCAGGGTTTGTCTGCTGGCCTACTTCGCTTCTTCCTGCTTGTTCCACATTCCCTGCTATCTCTGTGACACTTGTCCATGTGGCTGTAGAAAACGCCAGCTCAGAAGCATGTTCTCTGCTTTGGGGAGAAGAGAGTGGCCAGTCAGGGGCTTGGCCCGGCCCTGCCTGTCCATCTTGCTTGAGGAACCAGGAGACCAGATCGCCTTCGTTTGGCCCACAAGCATTTCCTTGGGGATCTACTCTGTACTTGAGGCCCTGAGCTGGACGTTAGGGAGACAGAAAAGGAAATCGATCTGTCCTTGCCCTGCCTCTGGCACCCTGTGTGACCTTGAGTCCTTTCTAGGCCTCTTCCATTTACCCGTCTGAAAGTGAAGGAGGGTAGAGAGCTGATCTATAAGGAGATGTGGAGCTCTCAACATTGTGGATCTTGTCCATGCTGGAGACTCCAGCCCTCCACATCTGCGCTTTCCCCTAGAAGACCCAGGCCTGCCTCACTTACCTCTCTCCCTCTTCTCGTGAAAATTCTGAGCAGATGTGCTCCAATACATCTCACCATGTATGTGGCCAAGTAGCCCCAATAAACAGTTTGAGAACCCCAGGTAGCTAGGGGAAGAGAAGCAAAGAGGAAGTGGACAAATGGGGTGACATGCTAGGTGGCCATCTAGGGTACGTTGGGGAATGAAAGCACACCCCAGCAGCATACCAAGAAAGTTCCCTAAGCTTAACTCTGAAACATCTTAGGCTTTTTTTTTTTTTTTTTTGAGATTTTATTTATTTATTTGTCAGAAAGAGAGAGAGAGAGCACAAGCAGGGGGAGTGGCAGGCAGAGGGGGAGGGAGAAGCAGGCTCCCCGCTGAGCAAGGAGCTCCATGCGAGACTCTATCCCAGGACCCTGGGGTCATGACCTGAGCCGAAGGCAGACGCCTAACTGACTAGGCCACCCAGGCGTCCCAACTCTGAAACATCTCATTAGTCAGTCTAATTAGGGAGCTCTGAACCACAGTGGGATTTAGGGAGGAAGACAGAATTCTGCTAATCTCCCTGGAAAAGGCTAAGGAATCAATGTTTCTTCCCACTTGTAGGATACTTGATACCGCTTTTGTATTTGATTTTCCTAGCAACCTTTTTGATTACATTCAAAATATTTTTTTGAGCACCTTCTATATTCAAGGCCTTACGCTGAGAATACTGGCCTTTTCCTTTAAGACACTTATGACACATTCAAGTGCACAGACATTTCTGTGATTTTCTTTTGCTTAATGTCTGTCTCCTCCGCTGGACTGTAAGTTCAGTGAAGGCAGAAATCATGTCCATCTTCTTCCCCGCCAAATCTTCAGCACCTACGGCAGTGCCTGGCAAACAGTAGTCACTCAGTAGATAGTTACAGAAAAAAACTGATAAATCCAGAGGGCTTGGGACCTGGGGACGGTGTTTAATTTTGTAAAAGCAGTGTGTAGAAGCAGGCCTCTTAGCCTGAAACATAGTAGATGTTCAATAGGCATTAACTCAACTCAACGAATAATAACAGGAAACACTAACATTAACTGCGTGCCAGGCACTATGCTATGCACTTTACACTCATTCACTCATCTAATCCTCAGAAAAGCCCTATGAAGAAGGTACTATTACTATCCCTGTTTTACAGATGGGGAAACTGAGGCACAGAAGCTCACCGACTTGTAAGCGGCAGAGCCAAGATTTGCACCCCAGCTATCCGGCTCTCAAATCCATGTCCCTAACCACTACACTGCCTTCCCACGACGAATGCTCAAACTGAGATCGAGAGAGAGAGAGCAATTTGCGAAGACGTCACGGGAATAACATGGTGGAGGCGGGCCTGGAACCCAGGTCTGCGCTCTGTGAAATGCTTCTCCCGCTCTATCATATGGTATCTGGCTGCTGATACAGAGCCCCTGGGAATAGAGGCACCAGGACGGATCTGAGAAGTCTCGCTACCTGTGCAGAAAAAGGCCCAGGTTGACTGGGTAGGTCTCCGCAGAAGACAGGAGCCAAAGATCAGCATCTAGGGCAGAAACAAGTATCATCACCAGGTCTCCTTCCTTAAGCAGGGAAGTAGGTTGCTTTTCAGAGGTCCTCTTGGAGGTCTCTTGGAGGTCTCGGAGAGAATGGTCTCTTTTCCTGCGCTCATTTATCAGGGACTTCCCCACACACCGCCAGAAACTCCCCAAGGCCAGATCTGCCTTGTTATAATGGAACACACGTGAAGAAAGGCTAGATGTTAGAGCGATATTAGAGAGATTAGATGGGGTGATCTGAAACCTGGTATGTGTAGGAAGCTTGGGGCGGGGTCAGGGCTGACAAAAGGGAAGACTGGAGTAAAGGTGAGGTCAAACCTCAAATCTTCAACAGCTAAAGGGGCTCCGTGATAAGAGACTAGAGCGAAGCACCTTATAATCAGCTCAGCTTTAGAGGTGCAGGCCTTCTGTTTGGGCTTCTTGCCACAGCAGAAGAACACCACAGCCATGGCCTCCCTCTCCAGACTAGATCTTCGGGAATGCCTCCAAACCCTGTCTGTCTTGCAGTGGCTCCCAGTCTACGTATTTTTAGGTGAGTGAATCCCAGGGGCTGGAGAGCACATGGGAACAGGCCAAGAAAAAGACCAGGAACCCCCAGATGAGGAAGGCTCCAAAGAGATTATTTGGTCAGTCCCCTCTCTCTGGGAAGGACTGTGCCTCCCCATGCAGAGAGAGGGCTACTGTTGAGTTCATTAGATTTCTCTCTTTCCAACTGAGGGGCCTGAAGGCCATGAGTGAAGCTGTGGTTGTTCTGGTTTAAAGATCACCGCAGCCTTCTCAGGACTGCCCGTTCTTTTTTTATCTCAGGTCTTTATTTAAATTCCAGTTAGTTAGCACATAGTGTAATATTAGTTTCAGGAGTAGAATTTAGTGATTCGTCACTTACATATGACACCCAGGGCTAATCCCAAAAAATGCCCTCCTTCATACCTATCACCCACTTAGCCCATCTCTCTCCGACCTAGCTGAAAAGAGTCATATTCAGGGATGGGAGCAGAGGTGGTGGTGGCCTGCAGAGTTGGTGTTACTAGGGAGGCAGAAGGTGATTTTCCAGTATAAAACTATGGTGAGAAAATTCTGGAAAGTCTGGGAGCTGCCTGAGTGATTCATTAGAATTTTAATAAAGTGCCAGTTGTGCAGTGGACTCAAAGCATGGCAATTATCAGTGCTGGGCAAATGGGTTGAGAGCTCTCAGCTTTTCCCAGCCAGAAACTAGTACTTCGTGAGCAGCCAATTACAAGGACCAAGCTTAGAAACTGGATGGGGAGAAATGTCATCTTGAAGGCAGCCAATGCCAGTCTATGGGAGGCTATACAATCCCTTAGAGCAGAGGGTCTTAACCACAGAAATGTTTGCAGTACCAGTGAATTTGTCAGTAATAGACATCACAGGTTTGCATTTCACATGCCAGTTGTTGCAGGCATCTCGAAATTTCATTTATGCTCATGACTACCTCAAAATTCCAGTAGTTATTGGAACCACCATTAGGTCTGGTTATTTAATGCATAAACCAAGAAGCCCAGGTCACTATATCACTCTTTTTTTGTAATGTTTTGAGAATTGCATTGTAATATGATGCATTTCCTTTGTAAGTCTGTATATTTTATTTTGGGTATTTAAGATTATTCGGAGAAGGAGTCTCTGGGCTTCACCAGACTGCCAACGGGGTCCATGACCTCCAAAAGGTGATGACTTACTGAGCCTTATTGAAATCAAATCATGCTGAGCTCTTAGTCTATCTATGGCCTACCTCTAACTGTATTAAGAAGAAAAAAAAAGTGAGGGGGGCCTGGATGGCTCAGTCGTTAAGTGTCTGCCTTCGGCTCAGGTCATGATCCCAGGGTCCTGGGATCGAGCCCCACATCGGGTTCCCTGCTCCGCGGGAAGCCTGCTTCTCCCTCTCCCACTCCCCCTGCTTGTGTTCCCTCTCTCGCTGTGTCTCTCTCTGTCAAATAAATAAAATAAAATCTTTTTTTAAAAAAAAAGCGCTATTTTGGGGTGCCTGGGTAGCTCAGTTGTTTAAGCGACTGCCTTCGGCTCAGGTCATGATCCTGGAGTCCCGGGATCGAGTCCCGCATTGGGCTCCCTGATCAGCAGGGAGTCTGCTTCTCCCTCTGACCCTCCCCCCTCTCGTGTGCACTCTCTCTCTCTCTCTCAAATGAATAAATAAATAAAATCTTTAAAAAAAAGTGATATTTCTGTAAACTTGTTTCTAGTCTTTCATATTTTCTTTTTGTTTCCCTTTGCGTTTATCTTAACTTCCTAGACAGACCCCTTTAAAAAGTTCCAGCCCTCAATTAGGAAAGTGAGGGGCACAGGAATGTCCTAAAAGACTTGGCATCATGGTGACAGCCACCATTTCAAGTCTGGATCCCAGAAAGAGTGGGCAAACATGGGGATTAGAGAGCAGGGAAAAGAGGTCCAGAGAGGAAGAACTGTGTAAGCTGATCCTATAGGGGTGGGGTCTGTCCCACCCCAGAGAGCCTTCGTGTGCTATTCAAACACAAGTGCCCAGACTGTTCTGGCTCTTCTAGGGAACTCTCTTCAATAAAATGTTTTCATTTTTTGACCACAAAATGATTTGTTTTTAAGTATTTTTTTTCTCTCTTCCTCTCCTCATCTCAAAGGACACTGTCTCTAGACAGGGATGAGGATAGAGGGCATATCCAACACTGAATATGTAAGGGCCCAGAGGTGAGAACCTAGGAGAACAGCCTCCTAATAATGCCCACCCCCCATCTTACTAGGCTCCGGTCATCCTGGAAGAGCTGGAGGGGTGTGGAGTGGGGATGTTAGGGACCAATGATGGCACCTACGTGTCTTCAGTGAAAACACTAATAACAGATGTGAATGTTTTGTTTCTCCTGTATTTTTGAACGTTTTTAAAAATTGTGGTAAAATGCACATAACATCTAATCAATCGTTTTAACTATTTTTAAGTGAACATTTTAGAAGCATTAAATACATTCAGTGTTGTGCAACCATCACCAACCACCATCCACCTCCAGAACTCTTTTCAGCTTGTGAAACTGAAACTTCTTTACCCATTAAACAAGAACTCACCATTTCCCCTTCCCCCAGCCTCTGGCAACCACCATTCTACTTTCCATCTCTGTGAACTTGACTCCACTGGGTACTTCATATAAGTGGAATTATGCACTATTTGTTCTTTTGCGACTGGCTCATCTCACTTACCATGTCTTCGAGTTCCACCTGTGTTGTACCATGTGACAGGATTTCCTTCCTTGTTAAGGCTGAATAATATTCCATTGTGTGAGTATTGTAAATAATGCTTCTATAAACATGGGTATTCAAATATATCTTTGAGATCCTGTTTTCAATTCTTTTGAATATATTCCCAGAAGTGGAATTGCTGGATCATATGGAAATTCCATTTTACATTTTTTTTGAGGAACTGCTATACTATTTTCCATAGCAGCTCCACCATTTTACATTCCCACCAACAGTGCACGAGGGGTCCAATTTCTCCACATTCTCTCCAACACTTCTTTATTTTCTGGGGGGTTTTTTTGTTTTTGTTTTTTTTTTTTACCAGGAACCATCCTAATGAATGTGATGATATCTCATGGTGATTTTGATTTGCATTTCCCTAATGATTAGTGATGTTGAGCGTCTTTTCGTATGCCTGTCTGCTTGTTGTCCATTTGTCTCGACTTCTTTTAAATTGATTATCATTCCATTTGTCTTCCTCTACTAGTTTAGATGCTAGACATCCTGTTTCTATTATTTTAGTGATTATGCTAGAAGTTACAACATGAATCCTGGGTCTTGGAGGTTACCAAGGTAGCTGTAACACCTAACAGAGTGAGATGCCCATAGAGGTGCCTAAGATATTCACATCTGTTCAAGAGTTATAGAGCAAATACTAATTATAAGACAGCGACTGTCCTTGTCGATCCTACAGTGAGTCAAGTACCAACTCCTTACTATCTAGGAACAAAGATAAAGCAATCATTAATTCCACCACTGTACACAGTTTATCCATCATGCTGGACACATACACAAGTCACTACAATGGAAGACAGACTGTAGTAAGTGAAAGAAAGGGTCACAGTGAAGTAATATTAGGGTTTCAGGGGGAAAAAAAACATTACACCAAGTTGGGCTCAGGAAGGCAGAAAAGAGAAACAGTGAAACATGGTGAACAGGACGTGGATTCTGGAATTTGTCAAACTTGGACTACAATTAGCTGTGTGACTTCCAACAAGTATTGTGATCCCTCTAAGCCTCAGTATCCCTATCCTCTCAGCTTGGTCTGCAGTAAATGCTCCATATAGAAAAGTGTTCCTCCCTCCCTTCCTTGCCTCTCTCTCTTCTCTCCCTCCCTTCTTAATTTCCTTCTTCTCTTTCTCACCCGCTTTCCTTCATTCCTCTGTCTTGCTCAGAGCCTCCCTCAGTGCCTCTCCTTCCCAAATGATGTTCAGAATCATGGCTGATTATTGAGCGTCACTGAAAGTAATGGGAAACAAAATAGGGGGAAAGAGGAGAAAAAAGGGCAGAGGGACAAGAAGGAGGGGAAAAGTGAGAAGAGAGGAATGGAAAGACAGTTTGCAGGAGATGTGAAATACAAATACTCATGAACCTTAGAATTAGGCAATGGCCCTGACAGCCCTCCTGAGGGCCAGCTTCCATTAGAGGATGGCTCTCCATCTGTCTCTTCTTTTCTGGGCTTATATCACCATCTACCTAAACTGTTGCAATATCCTCTTTCCTGGCCCTCTACCTTCTACTTTCTACCCTTTCCAATCTATTCCACTGCTTGCTTCCAGTAGAGCCTTTAGAAAACATCTTTGATTACAGCCCTCTCCTGCTCAAAAATAGTCAGTGTTTTCCCACTGCCTACTCAGTGAAGTACAAATGTGTTAGCCTGGGCATTCAAGGCCCTCCTCCACTCTCTGGCTCTAACCTTTTACCAGCTCATCACCCTACTCTTCCCCTATATGAAGCTTGTGTTCCAGGCAGGCTATTCACAGAACAAATGTAAAGGGTACTCTCCCACTCCTTCACCTCTGCTCTGACTATTCCCTCCACTAGAAAGATGCTTTGATCATTCTTGCTGGACTAATCATGGACAACCCCTCCTCTGAGATATTGCTGAAGTCATGTCTTCTCTGCAACATTTCCTAGACAACCCAAGACTACATCACCTCTGAAAGTCCAAAGCAATTTGTAAAAATAGGTTAGGTAACAGCCCTTATATCCTTTGCCCCCTCTATCCAATAAGCCCCATGAGAACAGGAGCCAGGTCTTGACATGGTTATATTTCTCACAAAACCAGGCTTGACATTAAATTAATGATTCTGGGGCACCTGGGTGGCTCAGTCAGTTGAGCGTCTGCCTTCGGCTCAGGTCAAGATCTCAGGGCCCTGGGATTGAGCCCCGTGTCAGGCTCCCTTCTCTCTCTACTCCCTGCTCATGCTCTCTCTTGCTATCTCTATCTCTCTCTCAAATAAATAAAATATTTTTAAAAAATAAAATAAATTGATGATTCTTCTAGATTCCTTCTTCCTCAGTAGAGACCTTAAGTCCATCTCTTGTTCTTTTTCCTCTCTCCTGGTCATCCTTTTGTTTTGTTTTGTTTTTTGTTTGTTTGTTTTGTTTTGTGTGTGTTTCGGTTTTGGTTTGTTTTTTGTTTTGTTTGTTTTTTTAGGCCTTCCTTCTTTCTCTGGTTTCTGATACTACATAAAATAGGACACAGTCTTGGGAGTCAGACGGGCCAGGTCTGCCACTTGCTTGCTATGTGACCTTGTGCAAGTAAGTCACTTTATTTTTTACGTGACCTTCACAAGTAAGTCATTCATTCTCCCCCATTATAGAAACAGAACATAATATCTGCCTCTAATGACTATTGTGAAGATCAAAGAGGCAAAAAAAAAATCCTCAATAGATGTTCATTTTCTTCCTTTCTGTTATAGAAATTGACATTACTTGGAGCCCAGCCACCCCACCTCATAAGACACTGCCAACCTTGCCATTTGATCAACAGAGGAATGACAACCACTTTTGAGACAGGCACCTTAAGTTCTGACTTCATTACACCTTCAGGAAGAATAACAAGTAACTAGATCCTAGAAAATTAGGCAAATAGAGACTTTGATACATTCCCAGTCTTCCCACAGGCTCCTTCAAGGTACCATTCATTCATCCCCTACATATGATCAACTGCCAAACTCTGAAATTTCTCCCTCCTAGTACCTTTCAAATTGGTTTTTTTTTTTTTAAAGATTTTATTTATTTATTTGAGAGAGCGAGAATGAGAGAGAGAGAGAGCATATGAGAGGGAGGAGGGTCAGAGGGAGAAGCAGACTCCCTGCTGAGCAGGAAGCCCGATGCGGGACTCGATCCCGGGACTCCAGGATCATGACCTGAGCTGAAGGCAGTCACTTAACCAACTGAGCCACCCAGGCGCCCTCAAATTGGTTTGATAAATAGTAACCTACTTCAAGTTCCCATTGCCTCTCATCTAAATTACTGCAACTCTTAGCTGATTCCCTGCCTACAGTTTCTCTTGCTACCAGTTATCCCAAATTATCTTCCTGATACACAGATATGATCATGCTGCTCCTCTGCTTAGTAACTTTCACTGGCTTCATCTTCCCTCTAGCATCAGGCCTAATCTCCCCAGCTTCCTTCCCAGTTCCATCATCTCCTATTCCATGGTTTCCCATGCTCCCTGTACTTTTGCAGGTTATGGTGTTATAGGCCTCGGACTCCTCCATCTACAGGTCTTTGAGTTCTTCCTCATGCATGGAAGGCCTTTTCTCCACTAATCTTTCTGTCAAAATCCTGCTCTTCCTCCAAAATCCAACTTAAATCTTACCCTTTACAAAAAGCTTTTTTCTAGGTTCCCCAGTAATAGGGAAATGGTCTTCCGCTTGGGTTCCCATAGAATGACATTTGAGGGGCTCCTGGGTGGCTCAGTCGGTTAAGCATCTGTCTTTGGCTCAGGTCGTGATCCCAGGGTCCTGGGATCAAGTCCCATGTCGTCGGGCTCCCTGCTGAGGAGCCTGCTCCTCCCTTTCCCTCTGCCCCTCCCCACCACACGTTCTCTCAATCTCTCTTGCTCTCACACTCGTTCTCTCTCTCAAATAAATAAAACCTTTTTTAAAAAATGACATTTGAACCCTGACTTATATAGTTTTCACCCCCTGGAATGTATCCATTATTTATGGTATCAATCTTCCCCACTAGAATGTGAGTTCCTGGAAGACAAAAACATTCTTTTCTACCTGTATTAATATGAGTTAACACACACAGAGTGTCTAAAATAGTTCTTGGCACAAATGCTACCGACTTTTTCCCTAAAGCTTGGAGTTCTTTTCCCCAAAGCTTGCACTCTGAGCCTCATTTTTTTCATATTTAAAATGAGGATAATAAAATTACCTACCTGGGGTGCCTGGGTGGCTCAGTCGGTTAAGCCTCTAACTCTTGGTTTTAGCTCAGGTCATGATCCCAGGGATCGTGGGATCCAGCCCTGCATCGGGCTCCATGCTCAGCGTGGAGTGAGCTTGGGATTCTTTCCCTCTTCCTCTCCCTCCCCCTCTACCCCTCCACCCTCTTTCTAAAATAAATAAATGAATAAAGTCTTTTTAAGGAAGGCACATGTTGTGATGAGCACTGGGTGTTATATGCAACTAATGAATCGTTGAACACTACAGCAAAAACTAATGATGTACTATATGCTGGCCAGCTGAACATAATAAAAATAAATAAATAAAAATAAAAGCATAGGAAGGTTAAGAAAAAAGAAAAGAGAAAGGACCCAAAGAAATAAAATTTAAAAAAAAAAATAAAAAAAATAGAAGAAGAAGAAAGATCACAAATCAGTAACGTAACCTTCTGGGGTGCCAGGGTGGCTCAGTCAGTTAAGCATCTGACTTTGGCTCAGGTCATGATCTCATGGTCCTGAGATGGAGCCCCTCATCAAGCTCCTCACTCAGCTGGGAATCTGTTTCTCTGCCTCTCCCTCCCTCGCCCTCTGCCCCTCCCCCCCATGCGCGTTCTCTCTCTCGCTCTCTCTCTCTCTCAAATAAATAAATACATCTTTAAGAAAGAAAGAAAGAAAGGAAGAAAGAAAGAAAGAAAGAAAGAAAGAAAGAAAGAAAGAAAGAAAGAAAGAAAATTATCTACCTCTCAGGGTTGTGAGAGAATTAAATGAAATAATGTATATTAAGTGCTGAACAGAGTGCTTATTAATAATAAATGCTCAATACATGGTATCAATGACCACATGTATATTATTTTCATCATTTCCTTATTTATTCTCTTCACCTTCCTTCTTGCAGTCCCCAACCATGTCCCCATGGCTTCTAGCACAGAGATTTCACATGAAGTGTCCTCCAAGTTTGTTGGATTATTAAATTACATTTTACTTCCACAAGTTCTTATATTTATGGTTAATGTAGATCTAATAAGTAATCACAAAGTCACAGGAATTCATCTGTGATAAACTAACCACATTCTTGGATTTCTAAAGGCTGTGGGCCAGCCACTTAGGACACTGGATTTTTGCTTTACCCTGGCTGCTTGCCTATAGCATTTCACACACATATATACCTTGGAACCCCAGAAGGCCTTTCCTTGTCTGGAATAAGACCATTAGTGGTTTTTGTCCCTGTTAGCTTTCATCTGCTGCTTGGTGAATTTTGAAATAAAAACTTCTCCATGAGTTACAATTTAACGTAACAAATATTTATCATGAGTCATCTCCCTGTGCTTGGCACTGTGCTAAAGGCTGTTTTCAAGACGCTTACTGTCTAATAGGGAGAGGGCCAGACATATGAGTTACTAACTACACAAGCAGCAGAATGAAACAGGACCAAAGAGAAGCGTAAGTAATGTGCCGTAGGTGTGTGGAAGAGGGAACCCTTAATTCCAAGCACAGAATCACCAAAAATATCATTTAAGGGGGTATCATTTCAGCTAATCCTTGAAGGCTGAGAGAATTTTGATAGGCAGAAAGCTGAGGAGAGGGTAGTCAGAATCAAGCAACAGCATCTCCAAAGGCAGAGATGTGAAAATGCACGGTGGGTTAAGGGAATGGGGAATAGACTAAAGTGGTTGGGCTTCTGTTTCCCATATTTCAGCCATTCGCATCCCATCCTCTGTTTTTTTCCACAGCTGAGTGCCACCTGTGCTATTATGGCTTAACATTTTTTCCAAACTGACTCATTGCTGTTACCTAAATTAATGTATTTTATTTTTTAAAAAAGATTTATTTATTCATTTGAGAGAGAGAAAGTGAGAACATGAGCAGGAGGGTGAGAGGGAGAGTGTGGAATGTGCTTGGGATTCTTTCCTTCTTCCTCTCCTTCCCCCTCTACCCCTCCACCCTCTTTCTAAAATAAATAAATAATAAAGTCTTTTTTTTTTTTTTAGATTTTATTTATTTGACAGAGAGAGAGAGAGAGACAGCGAGAGCAGGAACACAAGCAGGGGGAGTGGGAGAAGGAGAAGCAGGCTTCCCGCCGAGCAGGGAGCCCAATGTAGGGCTTGATCCCAGGACCCCAAGATCATGACCTGAGCTGAAGGCAGACACTTAATGACTGAGCCACCCAGGCGCCCCATGAATAAAGTCTTTTTAAGGAAGGCACATGTTGTGATGAGCACTGGGTGTTATACACAACTAATGAATCGTTGAACACTACAGCAAAAACTAATGATGTACTATATGCTGGCCAGCTGAACATAATAAAAAATAAATAAAAATAAAAATAAAAACATAGGAAGGTTAAAAAAAAAAAGAAAAGAGAAAGGACCCAAAGAGATAAAATTTTAAAAAATAATAAAAAAAATAGAAGAAGAAGAAAGATCACAAATCAATAATGTAACCTTCTGGGGTGCCAGGGTGGCTCAGTCAGTTAAGCATCTGACTTTGGCTCAGGTCATGATCTCATGGTCCTGAGATGGAGCCCCTCATCAGGCTCCTCACTCAGTCAAGCAGACTCCGTGCTGAGTGCAGAGCCCGATGCGGGGCTCAATCCCAGGACCGCAAGATCATGACCTGAGCTAAAACTAAGAGTTGGACGCTTAACAGGCTGAGCCACACAGGTGCCCCTAAATTAATGTGTTTTAACAGAAATTTTATATGACTACCATAAGTTCACTTTTATTCACTGTACATTAAATTAATTTTCCATCCGTATACCACCTCAGACCACCTAGCATACCTACAGTGGTATGGGAACAATGCTTTGAGAAATAGTGGGCTAGAGCATAAGCAGTTTCAGGACAGGTAGTGAGAGATGAGGCTAGGAAGGTGTGTGGGGATAGTCCATGGAGGGCCTCACATGTCAGGATAACATGTTTAGACTTTTTTCTGCCAGCAGTGGGAAAATATTGAAGGTTTCTGAGGCAAACAGCATTATGACTGTGCTTTAAAAAAAAAAAAAATCTGGCAGTAGCATGGGAAATGGACCAGAAGGAAAGACACCAGCAGGCAAAAAGAGCAGACTAAAGACTGCAGTCCAGACCAGAGGAGATCGAGCCTTCAACCATAGCAGTAGCAATGGAGATAGAAGCAGGAGAATGAATGGAAGAGAGATTTTTTTGGAAAGGGAAAGAAGTCAAAGAGAGCTCCAAAATATTGCAACGGTGACATTTATTTTGAGGCCAAAACGATGAATAGGAACTAGCCAGGAAAGAGCTGAGGAAGGATTCTTCCAGGTGAAAGGGACAGCATGCGCAGAAGCCCAGAGGCTAGAGAGCAGAATGAGTTGGAGGAACAGACATAGCAGGATGGTGGAATGCAGAAAACAAGGGGGTGGCCAGGGGCTCCACCACAGAGTGCCTTCGAAACCAAGATTACAAGACCTTAAGAGCCTTCACCTTAAGAGTCATTGGAAGCCACGTTTGATGTTGAATTATTAAATTACCATTTATTCCCATACCTTCTTATATTTACAGTCAATTTAGACCCAGTAAGTAATTTTAAAGCTACAGAAATGCCTCTTTGACAAGCCAGTCATGTTCTTGGTTAAATGCTGTACAGCGACAGTCAGATTTGCATTTAGCACGCTAGCTGCATCGGGGCTTAATTGGAAGCAGGGAGCCTATTTAGAAGACATTGAAGGGGCGCCTGGGTGGCTCAGTCGGTTAAGCAGCTGCCTTTGGCTCAGGTCATGATCCCAGGTCCTGGGATCGAGTCCCCGCATCAGGCTCTCTGCTCAGTGGGGAGTCTGCTTTCCTCCCTCTGCCTGCCGCTCCCCCTGCTCATGCTCTCTCTCACTCGTTCTCTCTGTCCCAAATAAATAAAATCTTTAAAAAAAAAAGATTTAGAAGACATTGAAAGTCATCTAGGAAAGATAATGGTGGCTTGGACTGGGTGGTAGCATGAAAGTGGAGAATAGAATCATTTGAAAGGTGTTTGGAAAACAGAGCTGCCAGGAATTGGTAACTGACTAAAGGGAAAAATAATTAGAGCTTAGAGGTTAAGGTGCAGTCTCTGGAGTAAAACAGTCTGAGTTCTCAACCCTGGCTCACCCACAAGCTAGCTTTGTGGCCTCAGGTAGTTATTTAACCTCTCTAAACCTGGGCTCCTCATGTACTGAATGAGATTAGTTGCTGTCTTAATGGAGTTTTTCTGAAGATTAAATAAACTATGCATGTAAAATGCTTAGTTTTCCATGATGAGTGTACAGTAAATATTGGCTATTACTGTATGGGGAAAGTGAGCAGGTAAGATGAATCAAAGATATTTTGAAGAAAGGACACACTTAAGTTCATATTAGTACCATCTTTAACTTAAGCTAGTAATCAATAGTAACTGGAGGCTTTACAAGTTTAAATTTATTTTTTTAAGCCAGGACCAGGGTTAAAAGGGTCGATTTACCAAGAAGATATAACTATCCAAATGTAGATGCACCCAACAATAGAGCTTCAATATATATGAAGTAAAAGCTGGCAGAACTGAAAAGAAAAATAGACAAACTAACAATGATATTTGGAGACTTCCTCAAAAACCATAGACAACCAAAAGTCACACAAGATGAAATACATAACCCATAACTATTAATTAAATTAAATTTATAAGTTTGGAAGATAAGAAACCTTCCAAAACAGAAAACGGCAGGCCCAGCTGGTTTCAACAGCAAATGCTTTTTTTTTTTTTTT
>NW_022589780.1:1336825-1364224 GCF_004348235.1 Phoca vitulina | reverse complement strand
CGATTTCCCCCCCTTCATTCTTCCCCTCCTGCTACATTCTTCTTCTTTTTTTCTTTCTTAACATATATTGCATTATTTGTTTCAGAGGTACAGATCTGAGATTCAACAGTCCTGCACAATTCACAGCACTTACCAGAACACATACCCTCCCCAGTGTCCATCACCCAGTCACCCCATCCCTCCCACCCCACCCCCCACTCCAGCAACCCTCAGTTTGTTTCCTGAGATTAAGAATTCCTCATATCAGTGAGGTCATATGATACATGTCTTTCTCTGTTTGACTGCAAAATTCTACCAAACATTTTAAAGAAGATATATCACAGATTCTACACAACCTTTCCCAGAAAATAAAAAGAAGGAAGAAACACTTGCCAACTCATTTATGAGGCCAGACCCTGATACCAAAACTAGACAAAGACGGTCCAAGAAAGAAAACTATAGACCAATATTCCCCATAAATATAAATGCAAAAATCCTCAATTAAACACTAGGAAATTGAATCCAGCAATACAAAGCATAATATACCACAGCCAAGTGGGCTTTATCCCAGGAATGCAAGTGAAAATATTTGAAAATCAATATAAACTACCATATTAACAAAGGAAGAGAAAACACATGATCATATCAATTGATGTAGACAAAGCATTTGACAAAATTCCATTTCAATCATGATAAAACCTCTCAGCAAACTAGGAATAGAAGGAAACTTCCTCAATAAACTTCCTGATAAAGAGCATCTATAAAAAACCATGTAGCTAACATCATATTTGATGAAAGACTGAAAGCTTTCTCCCTAAGATTGGCAGCAAAGCAAGGATGTCCACTCTCACCATTTGTACTCAACATCATACTAAAAGTCATAGCAAGTGTAGTAAGACAAGAAGAAGGAAAAATAAGAAAAGCATACAAATTGAAAAATAAGAAAAAAAACTGCCCTAATTTCCGAATGATATGATTGTCTGTAGAAAATCTCAAGGAATCTATTAAAAACACACACACAAAAAAACTCCAAGAACTAGCAAAGGAGGTTAGCCAAGTTACAAGATACAAGATCACACGTAAAAATCAATCACGGGCGCCTGGGTGGTTCAGTTGTTAAGCGTCTGCCTTCGGCTCAGGTCATGATCCCAGGGTTCTGGGATCGAGTCCCACATCGGGCTCCCTGCTCAGCAGGAAGCCTGCTTCTCCCTCTCCCACTCCCCCTGCTTGTGTTCCTGCTCTCGCTGTCTCTCTCTCTTCAAATAGATAAATAAAATCTTAAAAAAAAAAAAATCAATCACATTTCTATATACTAGCAGAAAACAGTTGAAAATAGAAATTTAAGGGGCGCCTTGGTGGCTCAGTTGGTTCAGTGTCTGACTCTTGATTATGGCTCAGGTCATGATCTCAGGGTAATGAGATTGAGCCCAGTGTCAGGCTCTGTGCTCAGCATGGAGTCTCCTTGAGAGTCTCTCTCTCCCTCTGCCCCTACCCCCACTCACACTCTAAATAAATAAATAAATAAACAAATAAAGTATTTTTAATAATCAAAGAATAGAAACAGTTTACATAAAATATGTCAGTTTTAGCTTCCACATTGTTGTTCCCACACACATCAAAATATGGTATCATTTTGCTCAACCTGTAGCATGTGACCACAGCGGTAGCCAGGCCAATTCATTTGGCTCACCATGATGGGGATGGAACATGGTGCCTGTGTATATTAATCAAGCTTTGAAATGTGCACCCCATGGGACACTCACCCCACAGTGGTTTCCTTAATGTAGGATTACAGTCAACATTGCTAATGCATGGAGGTAAGTACAGGATTATGTTTCAGTTTTTATAAATATTCCTTTATCAATAGATTCACAATTTAAATATCTTTAAATGTTTTTAGTAATTTTATTTTTTTAAGATTATTTATTTATTTGAGAGAGAGAGAGGGAGCGTGCATGAGCGGGGTTGGGGGGGTGGGCAGAGGGAGAGGGAGAAGCAGACTCCCCGCTGAGCAGGGAGCCTAATTTGAGGCTCCATCCCAGGACCCTGGGATCATGACCTGAGCCAAAGGCAGATGCTTAACGACTGAGCCACTCAGGCACCCCTATTTTTAATCATTTTCAATCATCAAGAACTGCAGACAACATGGGCTACTCTATTCTGGAATGCCCCCTTGAGAACCCGTAGCCACAGCTGGCAGATCTCAATGGTACTGTGGGCCACTCTTGTATCAGAGGTTGGCCACAGACATTTCAGGGCTGTCCTTACTAGCCCGTCACAATCAGGCCACATTCCAGAGCTCCCCACTCTGCCCATCAATCAGGTGTCATGGTAGTAAGTCTCTTGACTCGACATTCTCCACCAGTGGACTCCAAGAGATCTACTTACCTGTAGTGTTCAGCAGGGTCTGAACCCCCATTTTAGAAATGGGAAGTCGGATGACCTATGAGATGCAATTAATTCCCAGGACAACTGTGGTGCTCCAAAAACTCAGGGTTAGGCAGGATGGATATATGCTTTTTCAAAAAAAGGTAGCAAAGACAGTGATTGTCATGGTAGGATACATTTGCCTAGTATACCTGTATGCTTCTCAAGTGGAGCACCAGTTGCTCCAGGCCCCATCCCCGGGCTGTGCTCTCCTGCAGTACTCTAAAAAATACTCCCCACAGTGCACCAAGCAGCTGAAGTACTTATCATATATTTGCTCTTAACAGAAAAAATATCTTTTAACTTCATATTAGCTTTTTAAGTGGTTAATCCGCTACCTTTATTATATATTTGCACTTATTGGTAGATTTTTACTTTCGCATGTTTTCATATTCCTAGTTAGTGCCTTTTCTTTTCAGCTTAAAGAAGTCCCTTTAACATTTTTTGTAAGGCCAGTTTAGTAGTGATCAAATCCCTTAATTTTGCTTGTGTAAAAAACTCTCTACCACTCCCTCAATTCTGAATGATAACCTTGCCAGGTAGAGTTTTCTTGGTTGAACGTTTCTCCCTTTCACCACTTCAGTTTTATTTGCTTGTTTTCTTTTTTCACTGAAGATTAATTAACATTCAGTGTTACATTAGTTTCAGGTGTACAATATAATTATTCAGCAATTCTATACGTTATTCATTACTCATCAAGATAAATGTACTCTTGATCTTTTTATCCATTTCAACCCACCCCCCACTCATCTCCCCTCTGGTGACCACCAGTTTGTTCTCTGTATTTAAGAGTCTCTTTTTTGTTGGTATCTTTTTTTCTTTGTTCATTTGTTTTGTTTCTTAAATTCCACATAGGAGTGAAATCATATGGTACTTGTCTTTCTTTGACGGACTTATTTCACTTAGCATGACACCTTCCAGGTCCAGCCATGTTACAAATGGCAAGATCATGTATAGATGCACATATACATATATACATATAACATCTTCTTTATCCATTCATCTATGGATGGACCCTTAGGTTGCTTCTCTATCTTGCCTATTGTAAATAATGCTGCAGTAAACAGAGGGGTGTATATAACTTTTCCAATTAGTGTTTCTCATTTCCTTTGAGTAAATACCCAGTAGTGGAATTACTGGATCATACGGTAATTCTATTTTTAATTTTCTAAGGAACTTCCATACTGTTTTCCACAGTGGCTGCACCAATTTGCATTCCCACCAACAGTGGAATGTTGTCTTCTCCACAACTCTGCCAACACTTGCTATTTCTTGTCTTTTTTATTCTAGTCATTCTGACAGGTATAGGGTGACATCTCATTGTGGTTTTGATTTGCATTTCCCTGATGATCAGTGATGTTGAGCATCTTTTCGTGTGTCTGTTGGCCGTCTGTATGTCTTCTTTGGAAAAATGCTTATTCATGCCCCCTGCCCATTTTTTATTTGGATTATTTTTTGGTGTTGAGTTATGTAAGTTCTTTATATATTTTGGATATTAACTTCTTAGCGGATATGTCATTTGCAAATCTCTTCTCTCATTCAGTAGGTTGTCTTAATGTTTTATTGATTGTTTCCTTTGCTGTGCAAAAGCTTTTTATTTTGATGTAGTCTCAATAGTTTATTTTTGCTTTTGTTTCCCTGGCCTTAGGAGATGTATCTAGAAAAATGTTGCTATGACTCATGCCAGAGATATTACTGCTTGTGTTCTCTTCTAGGACTTTGATGGTCATGTCTCACATTTAGGTCTTTAATCCATTTTAAGTTTATTTTTGTGTATGGTGTTAGAAAGTGGTCCAGTTTCATTCTTTTGCATGTAGCTGTCCAGTTTTCCCAGCATCATTTGTTGATGAGACTCTTTTCCTCCTTGTATATTCTTGTCTCCTGTGTTATAGATTAACTGACCATATTAGCATGGATTTATTTCTGGGCTCTCTATCCTATTCCATTGATCTATGTGTCTATTTTTGTGCCAAGACCATACTGTTTTGATTACTACAGCTTTGTAGTATCTTGGAATCTGAGACTGTAATATCTCCCGCTCTTTTCTTCAAGATTACTTTGGCTATTCTCTCTGTTTTTAATACTCTCTCTTTATCTAACTTTTGACATTTTAATTATAATGTGTGTTGGTATAGATTTCTTTGAGTTTATCTTATTTGGAACTCTTTGCTTCTTAGAGCTGAGTGTCTATTTCCCTCCCTAGGTTATGGAGGTCTTCAGCCATTATTTTCTCAAATAAGTTTTCTTCCCCTTTCTCTCTCTCTTCTCCTTTTGGGACCCATATAATGCAAATGTTAGTCTGCTTGATATTGTTCCATAAATCCCTTGAGCTACCTTTACTTGTTTTCACTTTTTTCTCTTTGCTGCTTGGTGTTAGTTTTTCTGCCCTGTGAAATTGACTGATCCTTTACTCTGCTTTACCTAGTCTGCTGTTGAGCCCCTCTACTGTATTTTCCAGTTCAGTTATTGTATTCCTCAGCCCCATGACTTCTGTTTGGTACTTTATTATTTTTTCTATCTCATTGTTGAAGCTCTCCTGTGTTTGTTCATTCTTCTCAAGTTCAGTGAGCATTTTTATGGCCATTACTTTGAATTCTTTATCAGGTAGATTATCTCCATTTTTAAGGCTTTTTTCCCTGAGGTTTTGTCTTGTTCTTTCACTTGGAACATATTCCTCTGTCTTCATTTTGCTTGACCCTCTATGATTGTTTCTATGTAACAGCTATCTCTCCCAGTCTTAAAGAGTGGCCTTGTGTGGGAGATTAAATTTATCATTCAGCCTTTCTCTAGCTTTTGGTTGTTCCTCAGACCTTTATAATTGTTTAAGTAGCCTGATTTGTTCTTGATAGGTTCCAGTTGTTGCGGGTAGACCAATACTTGTCAGTGTTCCAAAGAGAGAGATCTCAGACAGTTTAGTTTCAGGCTAATTATAAACCAGATCCTCAGGCAACAGTTTTTAAGGTAGGCAAATATATACAGTCTTGTGAGTCTATAATATAAACTCTGCCGATATCCAGACAAGAAGCTCTGGAGGTGTCCCCTGGGCAACAGCTGCAAAAATTGTGGCTTTAGATTTTAAGCTCCTGTCTGAGTGGTATCAGCCAGCTGTGGCGAGGACAAGGGAAGGCACTAACATGGTGTCACCCTGTCCGTATTCCCTGGGGGGTTCATCCGTAGCCCCTGGATGTGTGGCAAACCTGAAGCTTGCCCCTCATTCTGAAGCTTCAGGACAAGAAAATAAAACTTTTTCACATGAAGACTAGGGGTTTGTTTCAGTCTGCTGTTTGTGCAGTGCCCTGTGGGTGGTAGCCTGCCAAAGACTATCTCTCCAATTGATTTGGACTCATGGGGCCCAGAAATGCATTTCCCCTGGCCAAGAGAGCCAGGTGCTCAATGGGTGTCCTTTGTATGGGCTGCATGTGCTTGCTGGCCGTGGCTTGGTGGGCCATGACTGTGGCACGTGGGGGTGGGGCACTTGGCCAGCCCAGCTGCAGTGGGGTAGGCTGCACCTGCAGTGCATGGGGGGGCAGGTGGCAGTCCTACTGGAGCTAGCAGGCTAGAGGTAGGGTGTGAAAAAATCACCGGCTAGTATCAACACCAACAAAGCAGGAGAATTCAAAAATGACACCAACTGGTGCCTCCGTCCTTGGAGAGCATTCAAACAGGTTTCTTTTTCTCCAGCAGATGCTTTAAGATTAATACGTGAGTCTCCTCCACATTTGGTCCAGGCGCCTTTCAGAGTGTTACTTTGGTGCTGGGTCCCAGGGCAAGCAGGTCTGTGTGCAGGCCCTTTTAAGAGTGAATTTTCCATTTCCTATCATTCTCCTTGAAGTAAACCCTGTTGGTTTTCAAGACCAGACACTTCGGGGTCTCATCTCTCTGGTGCAGTTCCCAAGGGTTGGGAGGCCTGAAAGGAGGCACAAACCCCTGACTCCTTAGGGACGAGCTCCAGATTATAAGACCCCCTCCCAACTGTGGGTCACTCTTCCTGAATGTGGGGGTTTCTTGCTAGACTGTGTCTCCACCTCTCCTACCTATATCAGTGTGGCTCTTTTATCCTTTGTCATAGAGGCCCTGATCAGCTAGCTTTCAGGTCCTTTCCAGAGGGAATTGTTCCTTGTGTAGCTGCAGAGTTGTTGTGTTCATGGGAGAAGGTGAGTTTAAGATCCTTCTATACCACATCTTGAACCCTCCTATGGCCAACTGATCTTTGAGAAAGATGCAAGAGCATTTCAATGGAGGAAGGGTAGTCTTTTAAACAAATGATGTTGGAACAACTGGATATCCATATGTACTATATGAACCTTGATCAAAAGCTCACATCTTACTAAAAAAAATAACGCAAAATGGATCACAGACATAAATGTAAAATACAAACTGTGAAACTTTTAGTAAAAAACTTAGAAGAAAACCTTCATGACCTTAAGTGAGGTAAAAAGTTCTTAGATTTTTACATCAAAAGCACAATCTGTAAAGGGGAAAAATGATAAATTTGACTTCATCAAAATTAAAAGCTTTTGCTCTAAGAAAGACCCTGTTAAGAGAACAATATAAAAAAATAAACACAGACTAGGAGAAAATGTCTGCAAATCGCATATCCAACAAAGAACTTCTATCCAGAATGTATAAAGACCTCTTAAATCTCACCAGTAAAAACAAAACAAAACAAAAAGACCCAACTGAAAAATGGACCAAAGTGAAATAAAGATGTCCTCACCAAAGAGGATATACAGAAGGCAGATAAGCACATGGAAAGCTGTTAAGCATCATTAGATATTTGGGAAATGCAAATTAAAATTACGATGAGATACCACACTACACATCTATTAGAATGGCTTGGCCATCTTCAATACAAACTAAATTAAGAGCCTGCCTTATGTGAACGTCTTCCTTGATAATTTACACTAAGACTTCTCACTTGAACACAGACAAGATTTTGGAAGACTCTCCTGGTGTCAGGGCCATGATATCTAAGGGAAGGTCACACATCCATATGCACAAATGGCTGCTCTTCATCATTCTTGCCTCAGATACCTTTGCTTTCTGTCACAGAACTCCTTGTTCCTTGAGCTTTAGCTCTTCCATGTTTGGCCTCCGTTTCTCTTATCTCTTTAAATCGCAATTCCGTCACTGTGACACCAGTGACACTTTCCAGAGGGAAACACTCAAACAGGCTGCGTTTGGCAGACTTGTCCTCAAAGGACATTTATGGTCTCCTGAGGTGCACACTTGCAGTTCAAAATAGATTCCACAAGGGGGATAGTGTTTATGGAAGTATAGCCCTTGGTTAGACTACCATTAGGACTTGTGAATAACTGAAAGAGATCAGATATAAGGCACACAATCCATCTATGATTTTTAAATAGCATCACATTTAAACAGCACAAATGCTGCCTAAACACTAATCATTTAAGTTTACCTATTACTGAAAAGAGAAAACATTTCTTTATCTTTCAGTCAGTCTATAGATATTTGCTAAATACCTACTGCGTGCAAGGCACGGTCCTAAATACTGAGGATACAAACTAAATTTATTTGACGCAAGATACAAAAGAAATGATACACTTGCGCTACCTTTAATTAATAATGATTCTTGCTGAGTTTTCTTATGAAGCTTACCTGGCAAATTACTCTCATCTTCTATGAGGGTCAGAGGTAGCAGGACATTTATCCATGGAAAAGCTTCCTGTCAAATTCCTCCCACCCCTATTTCTTACTTAATTAGCATATGCTTCTAACAACCACCTCATCCAGCTCTTGCAAAGAGAATTCAGCCCTATCACTAAGGTTTCTTCTACTCCATAACATGACTTTTTAAAAAAAGGCCCACTCCATCTTTTTCCTGTTATTTTCATCTATGTCCAAAATGCAAGAGGCAAACCCACTGCTAAGTAACTCTTGAGTTTCTTTCCCTTCTCTGGAAATTATATCTACCATGATGTGGTTACCTGGCCAAAGAAGTCATTCCCTTAACTGGGTCTTTTTTTCTTTCACCGTATGTGTACTTAGCCCCTCTTTCTCATGAATGCAGATTTGATTTTATTTTAAGACTTTATTTATTTGACAGAGAGAGAGAGACAGCAAGAGAGGGAACACAAGCAGGGGGAGTGGGAGAGGGAGAAGCAGGCTTCCCACTGAGCAGGGAGCCCGATGTGGGGCTCCATCCCTGGACCCTGGGATTATGACCTGAGCAGAAGGCAAACGCTTAACGACTGAGCCACCCAGGCACCCTATGAATGCAGATTTTAAAATGGAATTTAATTCCCACTGCTTGTGAGTTGTGTCATGTTTATATTTCAAAGCCTACTGTGGCCCTTTGCTAACAGAGATAATATTCCCCCTTCTGGGTTTTTGAGACATTTTGAATGTGACAAAACTGAACATAGTAAAGCACTTTCTAAATATGTGTTTTCTTCTCAGCATCAAACAGCCTGTATACTACAGGCAGCCCCTCTCTGCTGGTATGTACTGACTTAGCAGTTCCACAAAGAAAGGAGGGTCAAGCTTTTAGAAAGGAATTCCTGAGGTCCCGGAATGGAGACGTCAGCCACTGGTTCAAGGTGCTGTTCTCACCAAGCCACTTGCCAAACAGAGTTGTCGTTCAACCCCAGCTGAGGGCCTGCTCTGAGAATGTCATGGTTATGCTGTTTCCTCAGTTAAGATCTCAGCCATCGAAGGGACCCAGGTCCAAGGACTCAGACAGAGGTCAGCCCAGACTACAGCAGAGCTGGGCGGGGTTGCGAGGGGAAAGGGAGAGATGGGTCTCACACCAGCCTTGACCTGCTCCTTCAGTATAGAGCAGAGATGGGAGTTAGAATTATATTAAACTTGAAGGAAACTGAACCTTTGTGTCCCCACAGGAATGATTCCTGTTTTTCTTATACCCTACTTTCTGGTGTTCACTAAATTCTGGATCTTGTCTGTGCTTGCCTTAGCCTGGCTCGCCTATGATTGGAATACCCACAGTCAAGGTAAGAGACAGAGGAAGGGTGGTTGGTGGTCCCTGTCTGTGCCAAGGATGGAACCACAGGGAGAGAGAAATTGAGGGAGAGAGTGGAAGAAGCAGAGAGAGAAGGGGTGGGAAGAGGAAAGAAGGGGAAAGGGAAAGGAAAAGAAGTTGGAAGGTAAAGGGAAAGAAGCAAATAGGGTTAGAGGGAAGGAGAAGGAGAGAGGAGAGCATAGCTCAGCCAGGAGCAGAGATCTCTCCCAGGTTTCCCAGGAAGGATTAAGAGGTTTTGGGGGCAGGTGCCCCCAACCTTGGGATGTTTTCCTATCACTTTCCTGGCTGGCTACAGGGGATCAGGGTCCTCCTATATCTTCTTGGGGGTTGGATTCAGAGACAGTACCTACAGCTCTGCACTCTAGAAATATGGAAGTGTGAAAAGGGGACCTCTTCTGTGGACCTGAGGAATGTAAGAAGAACCCTCCACCTCTGGGAGAGGTTTGAGGGATTGGCAGTATCTTACCTGCTCTTTCCTTCCCTCCTGTACCCACAGGTGGTAGGCGTTCAGCTTGGGTGCGAAATTGGACCCTCTGGAAGTATTTTCAAAATTATTTCCCAATAAAGGTAACTACCCTTCCTTTTGGTGCCCTTGGTTCTTGTGGCCCAGACTCTCTCTCCCCTCTCAGCTCCATGTATTCAAAGGCTTTAGTGACCAACAGTGAAAGTCAAGGCCCAAAAGCATAATGCAGAGTAGGCATCCAAGATGGATGGGCAGGTGGGGAGATGGATGGATAGAAGCCTTTCTTCACAGTGGCAAACCCAGGTCAGCCTCTCTGAGCATCATAACCCCTGGCAATCCTATGACAATGATGACATCCCAAGGAACAAGGATTTGTTCTTCGTATCTACCGCTCTGACTTAATCTCCCTTTCACAGCTGGTGAAGACTCATGACCTCTCTCCCAAACACAACTATATCATTGCCAATCACCCCCATGGCATTGTCTCTTATGGTGTGTTCATCAACTTTGCTACTGAGGCCACTAGCTTTGCTCAGATTTTCCCAGCCATCACTCCTTCCGTAGGGACCTTGGAATGGGTCTTCTGGCTCCCAATTGTGCGAGACTATGTGATGTCAATGGGTGAGTTTAAGAAATCATTCCATTCTTTGACCTACCTCAGAGCTCCAACCCCAATAAGCCCTGACAGTCCACATCTCACATCCTGCTGGAAGAGGACTTAGTAGAAAATGAGTCCAGAACACATTGGGCCAGTAACAAGAGTATGCGGCCACGCATCAGGTTCTGTCTAAGATCTGGGAGGTAGGGGTTTAGTTAGTCAGTAGGATAAGTTACAGGCACTTATAAGAGTTGCCAGGAATCTTTTCAGAAGAAGGAGCAGAAAGCTGGAGTTCAGGATCAAAGCCAAAGTGGAAAGGCAGAAGGTTGGCGGTAGCTAGTGGCTAGTCCTGATCACCCCCAAGATATCGAACTCTGGACAGTTTCCAGAGCTGTAAGACTGGGGAGAGTAGATACTATTGATCTAAGAGACAGCAGGCAGAGGAACTCAATGTAGGCCCAACTATAGTATCAGAGAGCCCCCCCCGCCCCCGCAAGGCAAGCAGTTGACCCTAGGGACCAACCTCATGCTAGGGCTAACCCAGGATGTGGAGGTCAAAGAGAGAAGAGTGGAAACAATGATAGTTAGGAAACAGAACTGTCTCCAGCATGAAGAGCACAGAGAAACCCCTTTCCCCAATCTCAGGCACCAAGTTTGTTATGCCACTTGACTTTTTGGTTTCACAGGTGTGTGCCCAGTGAGTGGCTTGGCCTTGAAGTATTTGCTGACCCAGAATAGCACAGGAAATGCTGTGGTTATTGTGGTGGGTGGAGCTGCTGAAGCCCTCTTGTGCCGACCAGGAGCCTCTACCATCTACCTTAAAGAACGTAAAGGTTTCGTGAAGTTGGCACTGAAGACAGGGTGGGTCCTGGTGCCCTATTGTCAGGGTGCCATAGGTACTTTGTAGCACCTCTCCAGAATGGTTCCCTCCTTTGGAAGCCTGTTAGAGGGGGCTCCCTCTTCACTCTGATTGCTGTCCTCTGCTCCTTCACACTGTGTCTTAACTGTGTATAGGGCTCTAGATACATTTGTAGGCACTTCTTTTACTTGAAGTTGGAGAAAGAACAGTAGGAAAAGACCTTTACCTTCTGCCCATTAGCCTAGTTAGCTGGGGGTCTGGGGAAGTGGAGCTTTACTCTATATCAACCCACTAACTAAGAGGCCCAGAAAACCTACCCAGGGCAAGGAAGGCACTGGGCTTGGGGCTGTGCGGATTGCAAAAATAAAGAAGACACGGTTATTGCCCCCAAAGAGCATATAATCTGGTTTGAAAAATAGAATGCATTCATTCAGCAGTTACTGAACACCACTGTGTGTCAGGCATAGTACTAGGCATTAAGGATGTAAAAATAAATAAGACCTGGTCCTTGCCTTTAAGAAACTGACAGTCCCATGGGAACAACAGATATATGCACATGTAATTACAAAATATATCCAGAAGCCAACCACTTATCATCTCAACTATAACCCCCCATGGTTTAAACTAGCATCACCTCTCCCCTGGATTATTACAGTCTCCTAACTGCTCTACCTGCTTCTTTCTCTGCCTCCCCCACATCCAAGAATCTATTCTCAACTGCAGCTAGGATGATTCCATTAAACGTGAGATTATGTCACTACTCCAAATGCTCCAACGGCTCCCATTTCACTCTGAGCAAAAGCCAAAGTCTTTACGAGGGCCTGCAAAACCCTAAATAATCTGGTCCTTAGCTACCTCTCATCACTCACTGCTCTCCCCCTTGCTCACTCTATTACAGCTACAGTAGACTTCTTGCTGTCCCTCAAACAAGCCATGTGCTCCTGCCTTAGGGTCTTTGCTCTAGCTGTCCCCTCTTCCTGGAACGCTATTCCTCCAAATAACTGCTTGGCTCATTCCTTTACTTCCTCCAGGTACTTGCTCAAATGTTTCTTCTCAGTAAGGTCTATCTTGATCATCTTGCTCTATTTTTTTCCTGTTGCATTCATCATCTTCTTATATATCACTGATTTTATTTATTTATGTATCTGGTTTTTTGTTTATTTGTTATTATTGTTTACTATCTGTCTTCCCTCAAGAAAAACTGCGAGAGATTTTTTTTAAATCCATTTTGTTCACTGATGTGTCCCTAGGGCTTAAACCAGTGCTGACACATAGAAAGAGCTCAATAAATATTTGTTGAATGAATGATGTGCTATAATAGAGATATATACAAAGTCCTATGGGAACAACAACTGATGGAAAAACTTTCACTCTCCAAGTAGTTTCATAAGTGAGTGACATCTGAATTATGAGCTAAAATATTAGTAGGAGTTGCCAGTCAGACCAAAAGGGAGAAAGAACTCAGGGGACCTACAATATATCAAGCACTATGCGAGGACCTAGAGATCCAAAGATGAATGACAAATTTCCCACCTTCAATCAGCTTGACAGACAACTAGGGAGTCAGACAGGTAAGGAGATAACTGTAATAACTGGGTTAGAATAGTGTTAGTGTGGGGTACCTAATTCATATTGTGGGGGAGGGAATTGGAGGTAGTCAAAAAAAGTTTCTTCAAGAGATTGAAATTGGAGCTGAGCACTGAAGGGCAAAATAGAATTAGCCATGTGAAGACAGAAGGAAGGCATTTCTGGCAGAGGGAGCAGAATGTACGAAGAAGCATAGACAAGAAACAACTTGGCACACTCAGTATGGCTAAGCAGATTGCAAGAAATGGGTGGGGAGAGGGGAAGCTAGCACAAAAGCTAGAGCACAAAAGCCACGGTAAGCAGCATGATACAAAGTGAGGATCTCGGGAAGAGTTTTAAAGAGAGGAATGACATGTCCAGATACGCAGTTTAGGAAGATCACTCTGGATGCTGGGTGCAATGAAAACAGATTGCCTAAGATTAGTTTCTTCCTATCAGAGGACAAGGTGCAGGAGCTCCCCCCAAAGGGTTCAGTTGGAAGGGTGGAGCCTGGCAAGAAAGCTGAAGATGTTTGGGTGCTTGGGTTCTTGTCCTATAATGGGAAGATTGGAAAAGTTTCATATCTTGGAGAGGATTTTGCTGGGGGGAGCTCCCTGGGAGAGCTAATACTTCTGCTCCTTTCTTTGCAGAGCATACCTTGTCCCTTCCTATTCCTTTGGAGAGAATGAGGTTCACAATCAAGAGACATTCCCTGAGGGCACGTGGTTAAGGTTCTTCCAAAAAACCTTCCAGGCCACATTCAAAAAAATCCTGCGACTAAATATTTGTATCTTCCATGGCCGAGGCCTCACTCGAGAATCCTGGGGCTTCCTTCCTTTCAATCGGCCCATTACCACTGTTGGTAAGCTTTCCAATACCTCTGGACCACCCTCGTTGTTGATTCCCCGCCCCCAACCCAGGTCATCAGTCAAGTCCAGGAGGCCCAGCAAACAGCTGGGATGGGCAATGGGAATTCCAGAGGAATATGGCTGAGGGCAAGGTGGGCAGGACAACTAAACAGATAAGAGTTGCGGCCATTTAATAGCTGCCATGAGAACATCTTTATTCGCAAGCATTCCTTCATAACTCCTCTGAGCTTATTCTCATTCTCTTCAGCATGCATAAGATTAGGTATTTGGAGAATATGGGATGGGATGGAGCTAGAGCAGAGGGAAAGAACAAAGGAAGGGGAGGGGACACAGATACTGAGTTTCAGTATGTGGCTCCTTCTGAGGGATGGGTAATTTGAGTTGGGGAGGGGAGGTTCTCATACTTGTCTCTTCTCCTTCCCCATAGTTGGGGAGCCCCTGCCAATCCCCAAGATTAAGAGGCCAGACAAGACGACGGTGGACAAGTACCATGCACTCTACATTGATGCCTTGCGCAAGCTGTTTGACCAGCACAAAGTTCAGTATGGCCTTCCTGAGAGCCAGGAGCTGACAATCATATAACAGGAACTAAGTCTCCCCCATTACTAAACTCCTAGAGCATTGAGGGATCCAGGTAGGGCCAGCCAGAAGGGAGAATTTGGGGAGAGAGGAGGAGCTCAGGCATGAGAGAGGCCAACCAAGCCAGAAAGTACTTAATGAATCTGGCTTGGCGGAAGGAACCAAGGGGCAGAGGAAGAGTAGGGAACAACCCACTTTAGAAAGCAGAGTCTTGTGAATCCACAGACCTTGTGTGCCCCCTGACTCCAGCTGGCTCTCTGATCAAAGCAATGAGGAGCCAAAGAACACCACTGCTCCTTCCTCCCAAGCCTTAGTGACACCATCACGATGTAGCTTTAGGCTTAGAAGCCTTGTTGAGAACAGGAATGGTTTGTTTCCTCCTCCTCCTTACAATTTGGGAAATACAACAAGGTAAACCAGGGACCTGACCTGTAGTTCCTGATCCAAGCAGAAAGGATTCCCTCACTTGTGACCCAGTTCTACATGGGCAAAAACTTTTGCATGCAGTTATGCTGTCTCTTCCATAAAAGTAAAGGTCTACTCCTGAAACCAAGATCACAGTGTTAACTAACTAGAAATTAAGTTAAAATTTGAAAAAAAAGAATAAAGTTCTCGATATGTAAAACAGGCTATGACTAGTTTCTAATTACTGTGGTTCACTACTGAGCTTCCCCCTCCAACCCGGCCAGGAAGCTGGTCTGTGGAGAGCCATTTTCCTTTTCTGCTTGCATCCTTTATACGTCCTCTGACAGAAAAGGTGAGGGAGAGGAACCAGAACTATGCTACACAGTGTAGGAGACAGGAGAAAAACTGAGAATTGGCATAGATACCCACTGAGTCACCCATCTCTCCTAACCCCACATAACCATCATGGGTCAGAAAGAAGGGAGCCACAAGACCATGCACAGACTGAGTCTACTTTATGTCAAGTACCTACTGTGTAACAGGGATTATGCCACCATTTTCACAATCTTTGTCTCTTAATGCCAGCCCCAACCCTGTGACATTGTTGTCATCTCCATTTCACAGTAGCTAAAACTCAAAGAAGTTAAGTAACTTGCCCATAGTCACACAGCTTTGGATAGAAGCAGCATTCAACCCCAGGTCTTGCTAATTCTAATCCAAAGGTCTTCCTAATACATCAACCACCACACCTCCCATTCCTCATTTCCTAGAGACCCATTAATTGGCTTCATTTTCCTAAATAAGGACCCATGGTACCCCACTGAAGTTAGTTCATAAGTGTGGGCCAAGTGACATGGATTCTACTCAGAGTGGATCCAGGTTAGACCTCAGGGAAAATAATTTATTCATTAAAAAACCAATAAATTGGAATTGGGAATCCAGAAACAAACCCATACATGTATGGCCAATTGATTTTTGCCAAGGTGCCAAGGCAATTCAATAGGGGGGAAAGAATAGTTTTTCCAATATATGAATAGTCTTTTCAATATATGATGCAGGGACAACTGGATAGTCACATGGAAAAGAATGAAGTTGGAACTCTACCTCAAACCATATACAAAATTTAACTTGAAATGGACCAAAGACCTAAAGTGAGAGCTACAACTATAAAACTATTAGAAGAATACAGAAGAGTAAAGTTTGCTGGTCTTGGATTTGGCAATGGATTCTTAGATAAGACACCAAAAGCACAAACAACAAATGAAGAAATAGATAAGTTGGACTTCATTAAAATTAAACACTTCTGTGCTTCAAAGAAAACTATCAAGAAAGTGAAAATCAACCCACAGAATAGGAGAAATTTGCAAATCGTGTCTGATAAGAGTCTAGCATGCAGAATATATAAAGAACTCTTACAACTCAATGACAAAAAGGCAGCACAATTAAAAGTGAGCAAAGGGGGGTGCTTGGATGGCTCGGTCACCCAACGTTGGTGAAGTGTGCGACTCTAGGTTTCTGCTCAGGTTGTGCTCTCATGGGTCGGGAGATCAAGCTCCAGGCGGGCTCCGTGCTTGTGCTCAGCGGGGAGTCTGCTTGGAGATTCTCTCCCTCTGCCCCTCCCCCCCAACTCACAGGCAGATGCACGCTCTCTCTCCCTAGCGTTCTCTCTCTCTAAAAATAAATAAATCTTTTAAAAAATGAGCAAAGAATTTGAATAGCCATCCCTCCAAATAAGATATGCAAATGAAAAAGTGCTCAAATTATTAATCATTAGGGAAATGCAAATCAAAACCACAATGAGATACCATTTCACACTCACTAGGATGACTGTAATAAAAAAGGCAGACAATAACAAGTATTATTGAGGGATATGGAGAAATTAGAACCCTCAGGCATTCCTGTTAGGAATGTAAAATGGTGCAGCCCCTTTGGAATACAACTTGGCAGTTCCTCAAAAGGTTAAACATGGAATTATCATATGACCCAGCAGTCCCACTCTTACATATATACCTCCCAAAATTGAAAATACATCACCACACAAAAATTTGTACATGGATGATCATAGCACAATTATTTATAATAACAAAAAAAAATGAAAACAACCCAAAAGCCCATCAATTGATGGATGGGTAAACAAAATGTGGTATACCTATGTGATGGAATATTATGCAACCATAGAAGGAATGAAATACTGATACATACCGCAACATGGATGCCAGAAACACAGGCTGTTTATTACATAATTCCATTTCTATGAAATGTCCAGAATATGCAAATATAAAGAGACAGAGAGACATAAAGTAGATTAGTGGTTATCAGGGACTGGGGGAGAATGGAAATTGGAGTGACTGTTAATGGGTATGGAGTTTCTTTTGGGGATGATGAAAATTTTGTGCAATTAGATAATGATGATGGTTGTGCAACCTTGTGAGTAACTAAAACCCACCATATTGTACACTTTAAACTGGCAAATTTTATTTTTTTTAATTTTTTTAAGATTTTATTTATTTATATTGACAGAGAGAGAGCACAAGAAGGGGGAATGCCAAACAGAGGGAGAGGGAGAAGCAAGCTCTCCGCTGAGCAGGGAGCCCAATATAGGACTCGATCCCAGGATCATGACCTGAGCCGAAGGCAGATGCTTAACTGACTGAGCCACCCAGGCACCCCATGATTGGCAAATTTTATAGTATACAACTATACCTGGAAAAAGTAATGTTTAAGAAAAATCAGCCTTTTAATTTAAGGAAAAATGTGTGGGTTGTATTAAAAGTTGTATTAAAGTTTAAAAATACACAATAAATTTTTTAAAATACTTTTTATTTTGAAATGATTGTAGATTCACAGGAAGTTGGACCCATTGGACCCTTTACCCAGCTTCCCACGATGGTGACTCTTACATAATTGAGTACAATATCAAAACAGGAAATTGACACTGGTATAATACTGTTAATTAGACCATAGGCTTACTCAGTTTTCACCATTTTTATGCACACTCATTTGTGTGTGTGTGTGTATGTGTGTGTATACATACAATTTGATCTCATATATACAGATTTGTATGACCCCTGTTACCCTTATGACATAGAACTGTTTCATCACCATAGAGTAACTACCTACAACCCCACCTGTATAATCACACACCTCTGCCTTCATCCCTGTGCCCTGGCAATCACTGATCTATTTTCCATCTCTATAGCTTTATCATTTCAAGGATATTATATAAATGGAATCATACAGTATGTAATCTTTTGAGATTGGTTTTTTCCATTAAGTGTAATGCCCTTAAGATCCATCCAAGTCGTCATGTATCAATAGTTCATTCCTTTTTGTTGCAGAGTAGGATTCCGTGGTCTGGATGCACCAGAGTTAGTTTAACCATTTACCCATTGAAGGACATCTGTATTGTTTCCAGTTTTGGACTATTACAAGTAAAGCTGCTGTTAACATCCATGTACAAGTTTTTGTATAAATGGAAGTTTTGATTTCTCTGGGATAAATGCCTAGGAGTACAATTGCCGGGATATATGGTAATTGCACATTTAGTTTTATAGGAAACTCACATTATTTTCTAGAGTGGCTGTACCACTTTACGTTACCATCAGCAATATATGAGGGATTAATTTTCTCTGCATCTTAGCCAGTATTTAGTATCATCACTGTTTTTCTTTTTTTAATTTTAGCCATTCTGATAAATGTGTAGTGATATTTCATTGTAATTTTAATTTGCATTTTTGTTTTAGATCAGTCTCTCAGCTAGAAATGCCTGGAGGCACTCACCTGGGCCCAGACTACTTGGGGCAAGCCCACAAAGACATTTCCTCACTGGAGTCAATGCTATGGCTGGCCCGGTTTTTGTGGTTTGTATTATGATTTCAAGACACACCTCAGCAACAACCATCAGGGAACTTTGAAAAAACAAGGCTTATTACTCAGGTTCTGGAGAGTACAGAGCACACCAGGTGCCACACAGTGAGGTCATGGGTAGAGATAGAAAGAGCATGCAGAGCTGGGGTTCTGCCTTTACTGGGGTCAAAGGTAGGGTGCCTAGGGCTTCATAGGTTCATTCTTAATTGGTGAATTTAAGACATAAGAGTGGGAATTAAAGCTTGGGAAGGGAAAAGTAGGGTCACCAGTCAGTTATCTAGGTCACCAGGGCTTTCTAAAAGGGAACTTCATGGTTGGTGTCGCCTGGCTCTTTATCTCATTGTGTGGCTGGTAATGTGTTTATCTGAGATGAATGTCTTTGATATGGATGTTTTGGCAATCAAAAGCTTAATGCCAGGCATTTATGTTGCAACCCAAAAGCTAATTGTCAGGCACTTACACTGCAATTGTCCTAATGGCTAATGATGTTAAACTTATTTTCATGTGCTTATTTGCTGTCCATATATACTCTTTTTTAAAAAGATTTTAATTTATTTATTTGATAGAGACACAACAAGAGAGGGAACACGAGCAGGGGCAGAGGGAGAGGGAGAAGCAGGCCTCCCGCCGAGCAGGGAGCCCAACACGGGGCTCATCCCAGGACCCTGGGATCATGACCTGAGCCGAAGGCAGACGCTTAACGACTGAGCCACCCCCATATATCCTCTTTACTGAAATCTCTCTTCATGTCTTTTGCCCATTTTAGATCTTTACTGTTGAAAATTCTTTATATATTCTAGATACTAGTCCTTTGTTGGATATATGGTTTGCAGATGCTTTCTCCCAGTCCGTAGCTTGTCTTTTTATCCTCTTATTTAACAGGTCTTTTACAGAGAAAATATTTTTAGTTTTGGTGAAGTTGAATTTACCGAATTTTTCTTTTATGAATTCTATCAGTTTAGTATTGCAACTGTAACACATTACATTACAGTGGCTTTTTCACTTTCTGTAATATATGAGAAAAGAAATGCCAAATCAATTTTAAAAAACAAGAGCCATAACTTAAAACTAAAATATGGTATTTTGACTTTTGACTCCATAACACAAAATAAGCTGAGCAACAATTTTGACAAAAATATTGTCTCTCAATAACACATAAAAATAGGCAGAGTGAGATATCAAAGGAAAATATTTTTCCTGAGCAGAGTGTACTTCTGACTTAATAGCTACAGGAAGACAACCATTTGTTGTAATATCAGAACTGGGGGAGGAGTTATCTGTAGAAGCATTAATGAAATTCCTGGCAAAGTTAAATGAAATTATTGAAAATGAAGGCTACTATTTCCAAACAAGTGTCTAATATCAATGAAACAGGACTTTTTCTAATGTTTTGCTGTCACAAATCTACAATGCCAAGAAATACAAATCAAGGCTTGGTTATAAATCAGAGGTGGTTGAATGGTTAGATTCTCAAAGGAACTCAGCCATAAAGATTTCATTGAAATAGGAGAGCAAATGGTCACTGTTAGAGATGCCCCAGAAATTATCCTGCTCCAAAGATTTGTCACGTGTCAATACACGTCTCATTGACAACAAAAACTTTCCAGAAAGATGACCTTATTTTAAAATGCACTCAAAGGTCTTAAGAGTAATAAAGAATGCCTGTGTTTACTTAAGGAATATTTAGCAGAAAAATATGACAACTTCATTCTGAAATTCAAGGACTTGCATTTTTGGTTTTCTAAAAAATTGGAATATAATTCACATATATAATTCACCCTTTTAAAGTGTACAGTTCAGTGGTTTTCATATATTCACAACGGACATCTTAGGCCAGCCCCTGAGGAAAAATGAACCCCCAAAAGAAACATTTATGATGCAACATTTCTATTTTGTGTTTTGTTTTATAGAGTTAGAGTTTTTTAAAAGCATATATTTCGATTTTCTTTTTTATTTATTTTCATTACCAATTTTGGTATTTTTACAGTGTGAGATGAATTTTCAGGAACAAATTACAATGTATTATATTGCACCAATAGGATATGAGTTTACCTTATGACATCTTAATGCCTGAACTTGGTCCAGGAATCAATAGGCTACAAGTTATTTGCAAACAATATGATGGCTTACTTTAAAAACTCAAGAGAATAGGGGCACCTGGGTGGCTCAGTCATTAAGCATCTGCCTTCGGCTCAGGTCATGATCCCAGGTATCGAGCCCCACGTTGGGCTCCCTGCTCAGCGGGAGGCCTGCTTCTCCCTCTCCCACTCTCCCTGCTTGTGTTCTTGCTCTCGCTATCTCTCTCTCTGTCAAATAAATAAATAAAATCTTTTAAAAAATTAAAAAATTAAAAAAAACTCAAGAGAATAAACTGAGAAATTGTTAGAATTGATAAGAGAGTTCAGTCAAATGGCTAAATACAACATAATATATGCCAAATCAATTTTTCCTGTATACTAATAAGAACCAATTCAAAACTATAATAGGAAAAAGAGTACAAAAACAGATATATAAAGGAATGGGTAAATAAATGGAGATATAAACCTTGTTCCTGGATGAGAAAACTCAATATTGTGAAGATATTAATTATTATTTCCAAAAAGAATTATTATTTCAAAATTAAATTTAATGTTTAATGCACTTCCAATTAAAATCCTAATAGTTTTGTTTGGCACTTAAGAAAGCTATTCTAAAATTCATCCAAAAGAATAAGCAGTCAAAAACTAACCAGGCAGGGGTACCTGGATGGCTCAGTCAGTTAAGCGTCCAACTCTTGATCTCAGCTCAGGTCTTGATCTCAGGGTCGTGAGGTCAAGCCCTACGTTGGGTTCCATGCACATTGTGGAGCCTACTTAAAAAAAAAAAATAACCAGACAATTTTTGAAAACTAAGAATTAGCATAACTAGATGTTAAAACACATTATAAATATTCACATTAAAAGAGAATAGTACCAGTGTTAGCTAGGAGGCAGCAGTAAGTTACTCAAATAAGAGGGCTGAAAGAGTTTTCCTTAGTCCTGGTGCTTTCTAGGATAAAGCAAGACCCCAACCCAATGGCACAACACTATTGTCTGAGTGTGCAGCAAAGCCAAGGTCCCTCAGAATTTGTTGAGCTGAAGAATTGAATGGGGTCTCTGCACAGGCATCCTTGAACGGGCTTCCCTCAAGTGCCACAGACCCAAGCTCACTACTGACAAGTGGCTGCATAATAAGAGAGCATCAAGAGGGATAATGGAGAGAGGTTGGAGGGAAATAGATGAAGGAGAATGTTCCTTGTTAGGGGGAGGGCAAGGACCTTCAGACTCACTGCTGCTCCCAGGTCCAAGACTACCATAGGGAACCCACCTTTCTTGGGCCTCCACTACAGAAACCACCACAGTCTCAAGGCATAATGTCTGAGGAAAAACTAAGATGTTTTTTGAGCCTAATCTCTGGCTCTCAAGACCTGGTGGAGCTTTATCTCAATAACCAGTTTTCCTCTCTTCCCCAGTAACTGGAAGAAAACTCAGCTTAGGGATGGCCTAGGACAAGGAATGGGTGAGTCAGAAAACAGAGCAGTTACGCTAATAGCTGGAGGGGGACTCCACCCCCTTGACAAACCCAACTGCCTGGAGGTAAGCCAAGTGACACAACCCAAAAACATCTGTGCAAACAAGTCCTCCCTGAAGACTAGCAGAATCTGGGAGATGCCTCACTTTTTATCCCGAGGATCTCTCATACCATATGACATATATAGGTCATTATAGTACATGTTGTTCCTGGAGGATTAGCAGTTCAGCAAGTGTGTCAGCCTAAATTGTTATTTGTCCCATATCGCTAGTGCTTTCAAGCTATCATAACATCATTTTTCAATATTTTAACAAATGCTTATGGAGTTCCTACTAAGTGACAGGCACTGTTCTAGATGCTGGTATTGTAGTGAATAAAACAAAGACCTTGCCCTCTCAGAGCTTACATCCTAGCTGGGGGAGACAGATAAGCAAGCAAGCAAGCAACACCATCACATAATGATAAGGGCCATGAAGAAAAACAAGGCCAATAAGGGACCAGTGTGTGATGGGGAGTCCTATTTCAGTGAGGCTGGTGAGGGAGGCTTTCCCTAGAGAGGTGTTATTTGAATAGAGATCTGACTACAGTGAGGCAGCCAGCCATGTTAATGTTGGAGGAAGAGTCCTAGCAGAGGGACCAGCAAAGCCAAAAGCCTGAGAGGAAATCTACTTGGCATGTTCAGGGAACAGCAAGATTTCCTGGTAACTGGATGGAGTGGAATGAACAGGGAGAGAATGGAAGATAAGGTGAGAGAAGTGGACAAGACCTAGATCAAGTAGGACTCCAGAGACCAGTGTGATGGTTTAGGATATTGTACTAAGTGGGATGAGATGTTGCTGGAAGGGTTACAATTATTTTTGTTATGAAAAATTTTAAACATATATAAATCTAGAGATAATAGTATAATGAACCTTTATAAACTATCACCGGGATTCAACAATTGCCAAGATACTGCTGTTTCTTGGCTGGCTCAGTCGGTGGAGTGTGCAGCTCTTAATCTCGGGGTCGTGAGTTTGAGCCCCACATTGGGTGGAGAGACTACTTAAATTAAATTAATTTAATTAAAGATATTGCTGCTTCCTTCCTCTATTCCAACTTTTCCTTTTTGTTTTAGCTGAAGTGTTTTAAAGTAAATTTCACCTTTACAAATGTCACATCTAAAAAAATTACCATTTTCTTATATAACAATAAAGTCATTATCACACCTAAAATAGTAACTATAATTCCTTAGTACCATCTAATACTTAGTCCATAGTCAAATTTCCCTCATTGCCTTCAAAATGTTTTTTATAGTTGGTTTATGATATAAATATATTTTAAATTATTTTAAATAAATTCTTTTAATCTAAAGCAACATTACCTCTCCCCTCCCCCATTTTTTATACCACTGACTTCTTGAAGAAACTAGATCACTGTCCTATATAAGGTCCCAAATTCTGGATTTGTCTATTAGACTCCTCATGGTGTCTTTTAACTTGGTCCTTTATTTCTCCTATTTTCTCTTAACTGGAAGCTAGCCAGAGGCTTTTATAGATTCAGGTTCACCTTTGGAGAGGAGAATATTTTAAAGGTAGGTAGGTATAGGTAGGTACTGTACACTGGGGTTATCTTCCTTATAGTGCTTCTAAGATTGATCCAAAATATGTGTGCTGATAACCTAATTTTTTCATTGTAACATTCCACATCAACCTTTCATGCCGTGGTTTTAGCAGTCAGTGATGATCATTGCATGACACAATTATTTCATCGGAGGTTGTACAATGATGTTTTTCTATTTCTATCACTCCATCCACACTTACTGGCTCACATAGTGCAGTATATTGATAAATCTCACTTCCAACTCCACTCCCTCTAACCTGTTCCTTCTCTCTACAGGTAAGCATTTCTGTTCATTTGAGGGTTTTTTCTAGAGTTCTTACAATTAGAAACATTTGTATGTTGTATGGATATATTTGTATCCCTGTCCTTTTTGATAAAAGGTTGCATTACTGTATATGCTATCTTGTATCTTTCTTTTTTCACTTAGATATATCCTGGAAATCATTCCATATCAGTGTCTCCAGATCTACATCATTGGAGGAAGATCTTCTTCATCATTGGTTTTGAACAGGAGAATGGCAAAATCTGCCTTGAAGTTTAGAAGCCTCCCTCTAAACTGCCTTGCGAAAAATAGAATTTAAAAGGGCAAATATTAGGGGCGCCTAGGTGGCTCAGTCCGTTCAGCCTCCAACTCTTGATTTCAGCTCTTGTCATGATCTCGGGGTCGTGAGATCGAACCCTTGCATGGAGCCCCACATTGAGCCCCATGCGGGGCTCTGTTCTGGGTGGGGAGCTTGCTTAAGAGTCTCTCTGCCTCTCCCTCCCACAACCCCACCCACCCACTCTCTCTCTCTCAAAACTAATTAATTAATTAATTAATTTAATTAAAAGGGCAAATACCAAAGCAAGGAGATCATTAAAAGGCTGCTACAAGGGGTGCCTGGGTGGCTCAGTTATTGGGTGTCTGCCTTCGGCTCGGGTCATGATCCCAGGGTCCTGGGATCGAGCCCTGCATCGGGCTTTCTGCTCAGCAGGAAGCCTGCTTCTCCCTCTCCCACTCCCTCTGCTTGTGTTCCCTCTCTCGCTGTGTATCTCTGTCAAATAAATAAAATCTTTAAAAAAAAAGCTGCTACAATAGTCTAGGAAGATGAGCCATTTTTGATGATGCAAATGTAGACTACTCCAGTGAGGGATGGAGGGGCCTGGGCCCCTGACAGCTTCATTGAATAGACCTGCAAAACAGCTCAAACACCTCATGGTGTCCGAAAGAGAAAGAAATACATCTTTACCTTATTTAGGCTACATTTTACTTTGGATCCCCGTCACATGCACTGAACCTACATCCTAACTAATACAAATCATTCTAGTTCTAACAAGCTCTGATTGTTACCACTGGGAGTCAAGATAGCTGACTTCTTGTCTTGACTATATTGGTCATGTAACGAACAAAGAAGAGGTAGGAAGGTGTTCCAGGTAGAGGGAACAGCATGTGTGAGGTTTCAGAGATTGTATAATTTGGCCTTTATCTTACAAGCAACAGAAAACACCTGAAAGTGGCAAGTACAAAATGAATTTTCAAAAGATGAAATGGGTAGTAGTATAGAAGGGAAGATAAACCAGAGACCAGGAAACTATAATAGGAATCCACTCCAGGCCTTGCTTCTACCCAAAGGGCAGTCATTGATGAGCCAAAATAATTTATTTCCTCAAAGACTGACCATGGTTAATACTACCACTACTTCTCCGACTGTATTTCCTACTACTTTTTTTTACTTGGTGCTAACTTTACTCCAGCCACACTGACATGCTTGCTGTTTCTTGAATAAATTTCTTGAACAAGTATGCTCCTGCCTCAGGGATTTTGTACTTGCTGTACAAACTAAGAGAAAGATCATTCATTCAACAAATATTATTGAGCACCTACTATGTGCCAGGCACTGGTAATGGTCCTTAGGATAAATCAATGAACAAATCAAAACAACATAAAAAATCCCTGCCCTTACTGGACCAAATGGACTTCACAGACATATTCAGAACATTCCATCCCAAAGCAACGGAATACACATTCTTCTCTAGTGCCCATGGAACATTCTCCAGAATCGATCACATCCTAGGTCATAAATCAGGTCTCAACCGGTACCAGAAGATTGGGATCATCCCCTGCCTATTTTCAGACCACAATGCTTTGAAACTAGAACTCAATCACAAGAGGAAAGTCAGAAAGAACTCAAATACATGGAGGCTAAAGAGCATCCTACTGAAGAATGAATGGGTCAACCAGGAAATTAAAGAAGAATTAAAAAAATTCATGGAAACCAATGAAAATGAAAACACAACTATTCAAAATCTTTGGGATACAGCAAAGGCAGTCCTAAGAGGAAAGTATATAGCAATACAAGCCTTTCTCAAGAAACAAGAAAGGTCTCAAGTACACAACCTAACCCTACACCTAAAGGAGCTGGAGAAAGAACAGCAAATAAAGCCTAAACCCAGCAGGAGAAGAGAAATAATAAAGATCAGAGCAGAAATCAATGAAATAGAAACCAAAAGAACAGTAGAACAGATCAACGAAACTAGGAGCTGGTTCTTTGAAAGAATTAACAAGATTGATAAGCCCCTGGCCAGACTTATCAAAAAGAAAAGAGAAATGACCCAAATCAACAAAATCATGAATGAAAGAGGAGACATCACAACCAACACCAAAGAAATACAAACAATTATAAGAACATATTATGAGCAACTCTATGCCAACAAATTAGATAACCTGGAAGTAATGGATGCATTCCTAGAGATGTATCAACTACCAAAACTGAACCAGGAAGAAATAGAACACCTGAACAGACCTATAACCACTAAGGAAATAGAAGCAGTCATCAAAAATCTCCCAAAACACAAAAGCCCAGGGCCAGATGGCTTCCCAGGGGAATTCTACCAAACATTTCAAGAAGAATTAATACCTATCCTTCTGAAACTGTTCCAAAAAATAGAAATGGAAGGAAAACTTCCAAACTCATTTTATGAGGCCAGCATTACCTTGATCCCAAAACCAGACAAAGACCCCATTAAAAAGGAGAATTACAGACCAATATCCCTGATGAACATGGATGCAAAAATTCTCACCAAAATACTAGCCAATAGGATCCAACAGTACATTAAAAGGATTATTCACCACGACCAAGTCGGATTTATCCCTGGGCTGCAAGGTTGGTTCAACATCCGCAAATCAATCAACGTGATACAATACATTAACAAAAGAAAAAACAAGAATCACATGATCCTCTCAATAGATGCAGAAAAAGCATTTGACAAAGTACAGCATCCTTTCTTGATCAAAACTCTTCAGAGTATAGGGATAGAGGGTACATACCTCAATATCATAAAACCCATCTATGAAAAACCTACAGCGAATATCATTCTCAATGGGGAAAAACTGAGAGCTTTCCCCCTAAGGTCAGGAACGCGGCAGGGATGTCCACTATCACCACTGCTATTCAACATAGTATTGGAAGTCCTAGCCACAGCAATCAGACAACAAAAAGAAATCAAAGGCATCCAAATTGGCAAAGAAGAAGTCAAACTCTCACTCTTTGCAGATGATATGATACTTTATGTGGAAAATCCCAAAGACTCCACCCCAAAACTGCTAGAACTCATACAGGAATTCAGTCAAGTGGCAGGATATAAAATCAATGCACAGAA